>NC_142144.1:55507184-55812837 GCF_024610735.1 Ursus americanus | reverse complement strand
GATGGAAGTCTTTCATTTGTTCAATTTCTGACTTACATGGGGATGTTCACTCCAGCAAAACCTGTACATTCTTCTCCCAGCTAGGTAAAAAATGAAGATCAGGGATTCATTCATTATATGGTTATTTCTTCTTTATTGTTAATGGGCATTCAGTTGTAATCCCAAGTTAGAAAAATAACGATTACAACATAGTACCGTCTTTTTTCCTTCTCATTTACTTGACTGTCTTGTTTCTTATTTCTAATAAGTGCTCAAGTGGCATTGAAAGAGTTTTCATTACTGAAACTGGCTTTCCACCAGATTTTTCTTTGCTTTATCCCTAATGTCATTACAAATTGTATTTGCTTTTGAAAAAAACTTTAAATGAGTTGGATTTTAGCTATACGCTGTTATTTGCATGTCTGTGTTGGCACTGTATTTTACAATGTACTCTTCCAAGCCAACATATAGGTGTGCCTACACGTGCGTGCACACATGTACACACACGAGCTCACACACACACACACACACACACATACACATACACAAACTCCACAAAGGTAAACTTCTGAGAGTGGAAGCAAATTAGAAACTCAACCCAACCTTACCCTCCAAAATTCAAAGCATGTTAGTGAGTGTTGTGTGAGCCTCTCAGAGCTGAGGACCTGGAACACAGGGGCACATAGAAGGCAAGTATATTTCTGTTAAGTCTTTTTCCAGCATAGTAGATGTGGCAAATTGATCACAACACTCTTCTCACTTAGCCATGAAAATGCATTAAAATACTTCTCAAAAAAAGCACAGCAGGAGGTCACACCAATTCATCTAAGTTGGTGCCTAACTGCCTTCTCCGACAAATAAGAAAAATGTTAACTTCATTGAACCAAGTATTCTAAATCACCCTGTTGTATCAACTCAAATTTTCACAGTAGTCAGAAGATAAAATACCAACCAAATATATATATTAATTTATTATGTGTCTTGACCAGTGCACCTGGCAACACAGATTTCCACTTAGTAGGAAGAGGATGCAAGGGAAATACTGATGCTAGAAAAATCCATGACTAAGACAATGAAGCAGCTTAAAGAACTTCCAGAAATGCTTCATTGGTTCTTGGAACTTTTATTTATTTATTTTATTTTATTATATCTTTTTAGCAGAAATGGTTCCTTAGCAGTAGTCAAATGGTTTGAAAAGCCAACTCTTTTCCATGGACACTCATGTTCATAAGGTTTATTACATAACAAAGTCAAGATATACAAACTGTGGGTTTTTGCTTGGTTACTTGCATTTTTGTTAATGTAACATAAATTTAGTGGACAAGGTATTGCAGTTATGAAGGAACATCTACCATGGCCAGGAAATATATATATATATATATATACACACACACACACACACCTGTGATTATGTAATATACACACATATACATACACACAAACACACATTATTCATATATACATACATTATTAAACACACACATTTAATGTATATATATAATTTTTTCATATTGGATAAGAAGAAAAACAGCGAATTCTTCTGAAAGTAGCCTTTGCATACTTCTGGACACTCTTCCTTCATATAGGGCCTTTGTAAAGTTAGACTCTTAAAAATATTAACAATGTAATAGACATTTAAAATAAACAAGCAAACAAAGAACCCAAAGAATAAGCTATTGTATCTACTGTTCTCTACTCAAGAAGTCTGAAAGAAATAGTTTGGTTACCTTTATTTTTAAAAATTTTGGTTGTACAATATAAGATTTTAAAATTTAATATGTGTCTTGGGGAAGCAGTTTTATTTTTCACTTTTAAATTTACAGCTTTTATTTTTTTTTAATTAGGCAGTGAATTTGACAAACCTTATTCAGTATAAATGCTAGGTTCTAAGGATTTGGGGTGCAAGGTCAATTATTTGCCTTTCACTTTTAGAGACAGAGTGTATACAACCTTGAATTGAAGTGAATCACTAGAAACACGCAAGCATATTTAGTCTGAATCTGTTCACAAAATAATTAGAGAACTTAATCTATACGCATACAGGAATGTCAGTAATGATGTTTACCAAAAGCACTGGTTATTTACAGGTAGGGCTTCTGGGTGATTTATAACATATTTCTTGTCTTTTTTGCATTGCTGAAGTTGTTTATAATAGTCATATACTCATTATGAAAATAATGTTATTACTATGAAGCCAAGTAAAATAAAATGTGTTAACAGACAAATCTTGAAGCTAAACAACCTAGTTAGAATTTGACATAGTTAACTATATACAGGGAGAGCATTAAAAATGAAACAAAAAAATCACTGCTGCATTTTATTTTTCCACTAACGTGCTGAATAACAAACTGGCGCATCACTGGAAGATTAAAGCCCAAATTAAAAGTTTACTATGAGCTGAACCACTCAATCAAAAGTGTTTCTAAATAATAATATATTAGAAGTGAAGGGAGGTAATAGGCATGTTCATTTATCTCTCAGATGAGAAAAAAAATGAACTGAGGTGTAAGAAAACTTGATGTATGCCATACAAGTGAATTCTCCCATAAATAAAAATTCTCAATATAGTGTAAAGATTTATAGTTAAGGTAACGTAAGCAGAAAAGTTATTTCAAATAGGCTATCCCCAATTTTGCAGGATATTTTCTAATCATTAGTATTATGAATTATTTTATATAGTATTTTTTTTATTCCTGATCTTGCAGCAATGTTCCTTAGACATAAGTCTGTCCGAAGACTTAGATTTGAGAGCTAATGTGCACTTATGCTGAAATCGTGGGCATTAATTGGTTTACCACCTTCTAATTTCTGTGCCAGCAAAGGAATATAATTCAAATTCTAAGAGGAACGAGAGGCCTGTCTAGAGTTAACATCTTCAGGGTAAATAGTTGGGAAATAAGGTGTCAACCTATTGTATAACAAGCTTTTGGGAAAAGTTTGCTTGAATCAGTTCTGGATTTCTTGTTAATCAGATGAGGTTGTTTCCTTAATTATATTTTAAATATGAATCTTGATTTTTTCATACCTAAATGTCACAAGTGATTCTAAATATCCATATAATAGTAGTTTAATGTCCTTATTACATTGTTTAAAGAACAACTTTTGCTAAATTGAAATTTTAGAAAATTACCCTTCACTTCCCATATTTTGCCCTTCTGTGACTAATACTTATTAACCACAGAGGAGTGACAAAATGGTGAAGAAAGCAGAATGTGCTATTTCATTAAAAAGAAATTGAGTATTTGAATGTAGCAAAAGGGCAATATCTTAATATATAATCTGAACAGACGTATGTCCTAAAAGAAAGTAGGCACTACTACTTAGTAATTTACAAAGGAAGACCACATTTTTATTCATTTAACAGTTGATTGGATCTGCACAGAAAAGGCTTCAAATATACATTATTATAAATATCATAGTGGTGGATAGGATTATTAGCACCACAGAAGTCCTCCTTGCTAAATCACTAGTAGCTTTATAAGAGATATAAACTCTAGAAACACTATTCTGTTCTATTCCCTGCCTTTTACCACACCACCTGGCCTCACAACTGAATTTCTCTTTCATTGTGACTCACTATGGCACTTAACATTCTGTAATTCTTTTCTCATATATATCTCTTACACCTGATTTTAAGCATCTTGACAGGAGGCACTGTGTTTATTACTCTGAATCCTAAATTTTCATATAAGGGAGGTCACATGGTAAGCATTGAGTTGATGCCTCTGGAATAACTAAATATATGAATAAATGAATGAGTGAAGAGAATAACCGTTTAATCAATCAAGTATGTAAGGTTCATTTCTAGGACTCAGAAGGCTAGAAACACCCCCAATGACTTGCTAGCCAGGTGCACCTCCATTACTCAAAAGGCATCCTTCATTAGTAGCAAGGCAACCATTGGTAGTGGCTTAGTATTTCAGTAAAGGATTGGTCCATGGCAGAACATTATATAAAAACTATATCCGAATAGTCTAGAGATTCATTTTTCCATTCTCTCAACTGTGCCGCTATTCCAGATCAGATAAGATGTGTGCTGCTTATACACCTCAGCATTTAAAATAAGATTCCAACAGCAAATGCAAAAATTATGACACTTTCATTACCTTGGAATTTGTAACACAAATCGATCTATTCTCTAAAATGACAATTTTGGGGGGAAAAGGGCCTCCTAAAGGGTACCCAGAAGGATCTTTCTTAAAAGAATAAAAAAGAAGTAAAAAAACCCAGAATATACAAAAGCAATAATTTTCAATTTCAAAGGAAGTGAAAAAAATGCACAAAACATAAATTAATGTCTAAACGTTTACTAAAGTTTAGTTGGGATTTCATTTTAGAAGGAATGCCAATATTATCTCTGAACTATTCACATTCTATTTTTTCTGGACATACACTTAGCATTAAATGTCTTTATTCTAGATAGGAAATTTGATTTAATCCACTCAACTTTAGAGCATTCATGAACTAATTAATAATGTTTGATTTTCCATGTCTTGGGTTTCTTCTCCTGCTCCATTTGGATATCTCAGTTTAGACACTGTAAACTCATTATAACTTTACTCTGCATTATATTGGTCATAATTAATTTTACAATATTAGATCTGGGCCTTCTGGTAGCATTTTTATTTTTCTTAGGCTCTGATGGAACCATATGGTGAAACCATGCACTAAAATGGAAAGGCTTTGGATAACTAGAGATTACACCTACTCATATATTCCTGGTTCCATCAGAAACTCACAGAAACAAAAATTTGGCCCTTTTCAGTAAAATTATTATATGACTACTACTGAAAACATACTGAAAATTGAAAACAAGGCAAAACCTTTTAAGAGTATGAATTCAATACACTATGTTTACAGAGAAAACCCTTAGGTTATTTATGAAGTATCATAGATGATCCCCATAATTATAATAAACATAATAT
Organism: Ursus americanus; assembly: GCF_024610735.1. Classification (NCBI taxonomy): domain Eukaryota; kingdom Metazoa; phylum Chordata; class Mammalia; order Carnivora; family Ursidae; genus Ursus; species Ursus americanus. The sequence continues at coordinate 55,807,933 of NC_142144.1, read as the reverse complement.
ATAGAACAGAAAGTTTCTCAATGGTTTTTAATGAATTATCAGTAAAAATGTGTGAAGATAAGCTACAGGGTATTTCATTTTTATTTGATCTACATTTCTTCTTTAATCTCTAAGTAGAAAAGCTGTTTTTTACATACTGGAATGCTTATTTTTCATATCATTTATAACAAAGTGTTTTAGTTGAACGAAGTATGAACAACTAATATTTTTGTTGGAGTTCGAACAGATAATCTATTACTTTCATATATTCTCTATACTTAGAATTACAAATTCTAGGCTGCCAGGGTCTGGCATCTAAAACATCACATGGATGAATTTCCATGGCAATAGGCATGACATACACTGCATACATTCTCTAGTTAGTTTTTGCCATAATCTCTATTTTCTTACTTTCTCTATTCTTTATTTTCCTTCTTACACTCCGAAGTTACTTGTGTTTGTCAATCTTGCTCTAGATCCTGAAGATTTTACTTTTCCTACTCTTTGAAAGAAAGCACATAATTCTGAAACAGAGAAACTTTACAGATCTTGCAATCTACATAATTTAATGTCACTGGTCAAACAAATTGAATACTATCAATAATGCTTACAAAAACACTTAGAATTAAGTTCCCACCATTTACCGCAAAACCCTATTCTATTTGTATTCTGTAATTTAAAAAAAAATTGGAGAAAGTAGAAATAAACCAAAGTTGAAACAAAAAAGTTCATACCCACTGAACATTTGATTGGAGTGTGATTTTGCATAACCTACATGTATCCCTATTAAATTGTACTCATTTTAAATAGTATCTCCACTTAAAGAAAAAAGGACTACTTGAGCCTTAACAATCATTAATTTAAATATCAGCTTTAGGATTTCTTCAATTTATAAATGTACTGAATAATAAATTACAAGATGACATCATAACATACTATCATATTCTAAGTAAAACAATGATAATAAATCACTAGCACTTTTTGAATGCTTGTAACATGCTAGGAATGATGATTAATTTTACATATATTACTACTTGAAACTCTCACTACAACCCTAGGAACAAGTTACTGAAATTATGGCAATTATATAGATTTAGAAACTGAGAACTAGATACTTTAAGTCACTCACCTAAATTAACATATGTACTGACTCCACAGTCCAGTTCTTATTTACTGTGCCACACTGTCAAAAGTTAAACACTGATAACATTTTGAGTAAATGATTGATAAATTCCAGGTTGTCATTACAAAACAGAAATGTTAATGTTCTGCAGTAATTATTTTTAAATTTATATAAAGCAAATACATCATGCAACTGCTTAAAACATAAAATATTCCTGGGGCGCCTGGGTGGCACAGTGGTTAAGCGTCTGCCTTCAGCTCAGGGCGTGATCCCGGCGTTATGGGATCGAGCCCCACATCGGGCTCCTCCGCTATGAGCCTGCTTCTTCCTCTCCCACTCCCCCTGCTTGTGTTCCCTCTCTCGCTGGCTGTGTCTATCTCTGTCAAATAAATAAATAAAATCTTAAAAAAAAAACATAAAATATTCTAGAACTTCACATAAACAATAATGGGGCATTGTAAAAGAATATGTCTGTGTGCATATATATGTGTATTATATAGCCATATATGCTATTATTTTATATTATTATAAAACATATACTTTATTCGCTATCATACATGTTATTTACCCTACTAAATATACACACATATATATTTATATATATACATTTTGTATATGCACATATTAATTTGTTATCTAATATTCTGAGTTTTCTTTTTGCTGAATGCAGAAGTTTTATTTTTTATTTTTTTTACTTATTTTTAAAATTTTACTTTTTTAAAGTCATCTCTATGTCCAAAGCGGGGCTTGAACTCACAACCCCAAGACCAAGAGTCGCACGCTCTCCTGACTGAGACAGCTGAGCATGCCTGAATGTAGAAGTTTTAAAAGGGTATTTATTTATTTATTTATTTATTTATTTATTTATTTTAAAAGATTTTATTTATTTATTTGACAGAGATAGAGACAGCCAGCGAGAGAGGGAACACAAGCAGGGGGAGTGGGAGAGGAAGAAGCAGGCCCACAGCGGAGGAGCCCGATGTGGGGCTCGATCCCATAACGCCGGGATCACGCCTGAGGGGAAGGCAGACGCTTAACCGCTGTGCCACCCAGGCGCCCCTAAAAGGGTATTTAGATAGACATCATTTTGAAGCATAATACCCAGATATTGGTGATCACTCAGGAGAGAAGGTAGAAGTTTCAAGAGCCAAAGAAGCCATGGACAAAATAAATACAAAATTTCTTTCCTGAAACATATTAAAAAAGAAATAAAAAACAGTACACAGAAAGGCACTGTGAAACAAGAACAATGCCAAAAGTAAGAAGAGTTCTAGCGGCTGTCGAGATACTGTTTTCTTTTCCCCCACGTCGATTCAGTAAGATGTGCGAGCCCATGCAATCGTAGAGCCCAAGCTCACCAGGGAAAGAAGTTGGCAAAATATTTCCCTCTAGTGCCTTCCTGTGCGGAACACAAACACGCCAGACTCTGAATATTCTTTTCCTTTGTTATTTTCTGCCATTCTTGGTGTGCAGAAATAAACCACAGAATTTGAGGCCTAAAAGGGAGGTCAGACAGATGCACACACCCCCACACACACATTCACACAGCCATGTATGCATGTATGTACATATATATATATATATATATATATATATATATATATATTATAATGAATCCCTTGACAGATTCAGAGATTCAGTCTTACATTCTCTTATTATTGGCTCCTAGCAGTTTAAATGTTCTATGTTTATGCTCGATATTGACTAGATCTTGTTGAAATAAAATTAATTAATGGGGAAACCCCCAAAGATGATCCTCTGACCCCAAAATTATAATAATCAGCTCATCTCATATTCTGCTTGTTTTTTATGTGAACCAATTTTTAAAAAATGCATGACATAATATCATAATGTATAGGATTTACTGAAACCTCATTAAAAGTCCCATATGTTTATTTTTTTTAAAGCTTCTGGTTTCATTTTCAGTGCCAATAAAAGTGAATATGTTGAACACAGTTTTTAAGGTTCCCTACAGTTCTGAAGTAGTAATATAAAATTTATTATTCATTCACTATTCCTTAGACTCCCTGAGCCCATAGGTATATATTTATTTTTATGAATACATTAAGAGTAATACCTGCAAATAATTTCTTTATATTTAAGTTAAGGAATTGTTCCCTTCTGGCATGTATAAATAGATGTATTTTTAAAAAGCATTAAGTACAACTATAATCCTTTAAAGTAATTTTTCCCCTAATCTTTATAAGCAGTATATAGCAACTAAGTTATTAGATGAGTGTTCATGGCATCCATAAGTTTATTTTTCTCTGTTTTACTTCCCACCTGGTATATTAGTATAATACAAGTAATTCTGAAAGTAAATATTGAGCAGTAAGACCATAAATGCTCTGTATTATCTTGATCTATAAATATCTTTTCATAATTATTAAACATGGAAAATCTTATGATAAACATAGAGAGGTTAACAATGTTCTCCAATAGACCACACTTACTACTTATAGCAGAAACATAAAATTGTGAGAATAAACGTACCGGCTAAACTTTCAGGTTACAAAAGTGTAAATTACCCATTATCACAATGCATAAAAATTGCAGCTTGCAAAATTGTCTACTTTTCACTAATTACTGGAATTGAATGTTTTCAGGGTTAAATAAAAGAGAATATATTTGTAAAAAACTATTTTTAACTAAGACTTTTCCTTCTCATCTGTGACAACTTTTCTGTTATGAAAAGTTGCCATGCTTGCTTTGTTGTATCCTTTATTATGAAAATACAGTAATCTAAAATGCGTGTAAAACAAAACATGAATAGAAATTTCACACTCTAAAACAAAAGAAATCAAATGGTATTTTTGGCCAACTTTACTTAAGTTTGTAAGTATTTTTAACAGCATTTTGTATCTTTGTTAATAGTCTTTATTTTCAGCTTCAATAAAGCTGTATAAGCCATGTTAATGTGGTGAAATGATACCAGTGGACATTTGAAAATATCTTACAATTTAGAATATCTTTTTCCAATTCATTATGACATGCCATCCTTCAAAACTTCCAAAACTGTATTAACATCCCTAATTTATTTGGTAGCAAGTAACCTGAAGCACAGAAAGCATAAGTGATTTGCCTCAAGGGCTCAACCAGGCAAAGGAAGATGTATTTAACATCTAACAAAAGGTGAAATGCCTTTTCTAGTTCTTAATAGGTATGTTTCCACAATTTACAAAATAGTTGATAATTTGGAGATCTGAAATTACAATAAAGTAGTTCAGAAAAGAAAACAAGCAAACTAACAAAAGACACAGAGTTCTGTTAGATTCCTATTCACCGAAGCTTTGGTAAATCTCAAGGAAAGGTGAAAATGTCTTGTTTGTGTATGCTTGTATTTGGTGCAGTGGTCAGGTAGTAGGGTTGGGGCTGCAGAAAGGAAGTTGTATTCAGGATTGCCTCTCAGGCCAGAGAGAAAGAAAACCTGAGAATGGACAGTGAAAAAAACAATAATTATATGGGAAAAGGCTCATTTTCTTTTAGCTTTTTTTCTTTTTTTTTTCATTTCCCTGCTCCATTCAATGATTTTTTGTTATTTCTTTCTGGTCCTCATACATTTTTCTAATGTGGCATCTCTCTTCTTAGTCTATTTCTTCTTTTTTAAATTTATTTTTCCTTATTTATCATTCCCCTTGTTCTTTAGAGACACATTTCCTGGCACTAAGCTAATACTAGACAGAAAATTATAAACACCTGGCATTCTTAAATTGTAAGTCTTGATTATTACAGTAGTTTACCCACTTCATTCTATTAAAACAAACAGTAAAAATCCGGATAATATAAGTAAAAGCAAATTGTAATTTATTTGCAAAAAATAATCAGCTCCTATATCGAAACATGTTCTTGCAAATTCTGGAAGGAGCTATAAGTAAAAAATAAACAACTTAATCTATCTACACTAGTCACAGTAAATACATACTAATTTAGACTTTCCAATGGCTTTGTATAGACCAGAAACTTCTTACTGCAGAACCTATTAGCACATGGTTAATATTATGGAGTTGATTTGAGTGTTATTACAGGGTAAGTCATATCTTCTGAAGCAGAAATACAATAAATGGAAAAGTCCTCATTTAATGGTACTTCCATAAAGTTGCTTTCAGTTGTCTCTGGGGAATAGTAACACAAAACAAGTTATTAAGAAGAATAACCTCAGAACTCATTCCACTTGTTGAATGCTCACATTATATCAAGCACTCTACATCATCCCATTCTCAAGAATCCTATGAGGTAGATATTACAGGTAAATGGATTTTTCAAATAAAGAGTTTTTACAACATGGATTATAAGAGTTAGAGGACAGATCCATACTTATGTTTGATTAATTCAGAATTTACCATTATTTACTTGTAAACAGAAGACTGTCAAATTTTAAAATTCTATAAAGGAGCATAAGTTTATTTTATCATATGCTTTTCTTAAACACATCAAATAATCAAAATTTTGCCATGCCCCTCCATTTGTGATATTTTAAAATCTAAAGCCATTTAACCATTTCTTTATATAACTTTGATGATTTCTATGTATTTATTTTTAAAGATTTATTTATTTATTTATTTGAGAGAGGGAGAAGGAGCACTAGTGAGAGAGGGAGAGGGAGAGAGAATCTCAAGCAGCCTCCACGCTGAGTGTAGAGCCAATGCAGGCCTCTATCTCACCATCCTGAGATCAGAACCTGAGCCTAACCAAGAGTCAGAAGCTTAACCCACTGGGTCACCCAGGCGCCCCCTAATGGTTTACTTTTAGAAGAAATATTGTAACTCTATTATTTTTTTAAAGATTTTTATTTATTTGTCAGAATGAGAGAGAGAGAAGAGAAAGCACAAGCAGGGGGAGTGGCAGAGGGAGAAACAGGCTCCCCACGGAACAAGGATCCCAATGCGGGACTCAATCCCAGAACCCTGGGGTCACGACCTCAGCTGAAGGCAGATGCTCAACCAACTGAGCTGCCCAGGCGTCCCGATGTAACTCTATTTTATAACATGAGTCTGTGACACTAAATAACAAAAGTTTTAACTTCAAGTTTGTATTTTTATTTAAAAAAACCACTGAATTGAATCTGTACAATTGGATTTTAATAATGCATAGTGAATAGACATTTTAAAAACTTCCTTTGTAAAAAAGAACTATATTTCTATTTTATAGTTGTCATAATTACAAAATTTAAGTACACTGATAACACAAAACAAGATATTTTATTCGGTCTGAGTGCTGACCACCAATATTTGTTTCCTAGGTTTAACTTATGTAGCCTTCTTAATCATGGTAAAGAAGGTGATATTAATCAGGAATCCACTTCTAATGACTATCTTCAGATAGTAAACAAATGACTAGTGAGCTGTGTTTATGGTGTAAGAACATGAGGCTGCTATATGGGAGAAGAGTAGGCACGGCTTTTGATGGATAGAAGATGCAGCATGAGAAAATTGGATATCTCTACGGGCAGAAACTGCTGTGGTATGCAACATGCTTATTTGGTTGGCTGCACTGGGACCTGATTCAATTGTTTGCTTATCCCTTTCATGAATAGTGTTGAACATGGCAGTCTAGAAGTGGTCAAAAACATGGTCCAAGAGTGACAACATCCCATCCATTAACTGTCACATTCATACTGAGGATAAATGCCTCCATGGCGAGAGCATTTCTTAAGTATTAACTAAATCCAATAAATAATTTAATGAACCTTTTAAGAGCTAATATTCATGGTTTTCAATCTAAATAGCACATGGAAATGAATTTGAGTGGATTGGAATAATAGATTTATGCCCTTTTAATAGAGATCTGGCTAATGTAGTTAATGGAAGCAAACAAAAAAAGGAATGGGGCACTGGGAAGAACAATAACTTTACTGAGAGCCTCTTCTATGCCAGGTATTATGCTAGGTATTTTCACGGATCTTATTTAATTCCTACCACAGTTTAAGCTTTGAATCATTTCCACTCATGGCCTGCTACATAATCTGTGGGCTCCAGGGCAAAATAAAAATGTAGGGCCCGAGCTGGGGTAAGGAAATCAATGTCTCCTTCCCCTGACTTACCATCCCAACGCATGGTAGACTGAAGACTCCAAAGGGATTGCAAGATTGCAACATTTGTACTGGAATGCACTCAGTACCTGGATGAAAGTGGTTGAGAGGACCCTGATAAATTACTTGTTGAATGGGCAGTATTGCTGCCAGCCCAGGGTGTGATGTCCACAGCCTTGCTCTGCTTTGAAACACCATGCAAAACATGCTTAATCCCCCCCCCCCCCCCACCGCCCTTTGCCCATGCCTAGGCCCTCGATGAGAAAAGACAGCAGTAGTGGAACATGGACTTCTTCTTCCAGTTGCCACCCCAGGTGGAGAATGGCAGCAGTCTTATAGCTGGGGGCACAGAAGGGGAAGCTGAGTAAAAGGAGGCAGATGGGAAGATATCCCAGATCCCAGGAATGCAGAGAGGCTGCAGGAAATGGAACAGTGCATCAGTAGGCTCCAAGAACCTACAGCATGCTTCATTTTCCCTTAAGACTTAGTAAACACAAACTCACCAAAAATTTTTTGTAAAATTATTATGAATTTCAAGACTACAGCTAGAGAGTATTAAATTGCAAATGCTGAGCACTGGGTCCTGCGTGCCTACACTGTTCACATAGCCACAGAATCAGCCCTATTCCCATTATATAGATTTTTAAAAAGTCCCAAATCACATTCATCAACATGAGATAAAATGCGTGTGTGTGCACAAGAGCAGGGGTGGGATTGGTAGCTAAAGCTCTAAAGTTTATTTGTCTGTTTTTTACTATGTCTAATTGACCATATGTATTTACCACCCCTCAAATTAATTGAAGATGTTTTACAGTGTATTCCTCATAGTTCTTGTATTAGGAGTAGATGTAAAGGAGTTCGTATAAGAAATAAATCTAAGGAATACAGAGTTTTGAAGGACTAATAAAATATAAATACACTTGGCCAACCTATCAAAGCTTTGTCCAATCAGCAAATAAGCAATGACAATATTTAATATACATATTTTTATATGTTATCAAGCTCAATATTGGCTACCATGAGAAGTTTATAGGAAAATTTATAAAATGTAAGCTAATATTTTAACTTGTCAAAGTAATTTCACATCACACTTGCAGAGATATTTTCATGTGGAAATCATTTATCCATATTTTATTATTATTATCATCATCTCTGGTCTAGTGTAATTCAAAAAGAATTGAAATTACATGTTTAGAAGCACTCCACAGAAAAATGGTATGGTAAGTCAAGAGTTGTAGCTCCTACAAAGTCATTGAAATAAAGAAAGGTGGAGTGATGCTGGATTGAAAACATATTGTACAGGGGAGCCTGGGTGGTTTATGCCCTATTTTATATTTATATAAAAGATTTCATTTTTATAATTAAAAATTATTCTTTTTTCTCCACCAGTAAACTTTTACATTTCCCATACAATCCTGCAGTGGTAAAGTTATTCAAGATTTGACTCAAAGATCAATTTCTCTAATTTACTTTGCCTAACCACCTCTCTCTGCTTTCAGAGTAAGGAAGTCCTTAATGTGCCTGGGATATTTTTGCATATATTTAATTCAGTATTAGCACCCAACGTTATGATTTTTCAGTACCCTCTGTCCCCCTCCCAGCTCTCACCAACCTCAGGGAAAAGATGAAACCGTGTTTTTATTTGCTTGCTTGTTTCCATTACATTTGTGCTTATTAGTACGTCTGCATAATAATTAAAGAATGAATTAATTAAAGAAAGAATGAATTAATTAATTAATGAGAGGATGGGCATTTCTTTTCTGCCTGAGGTAAGAGTTAATACTTGCCTTGCTTGGCCCTCCATGGGTATAAACTGGCAAGATATTTCCTTGCACTTCACAATTCAGAAATGTAAATCCTTCTTGGTCATTCAGAGGAGTCTAGACATTGCCTTTTCATGTTGCTGTAACTCATTAAAGGTTACAGGGAAAATTCTTGTTTGTAATACAGGTAGTCATTTGCTGTACTTTTAGACTCACTATGATTAAATAAGATTCTGGGTTCTTCAAAATCTAACTACTAAATCTAAATCTAAAACTTAAAAAAAATAAAGAGAAAATATCCCAAATTTTATGGAACTTGCTTTCAAATGAAATCTTAGAACATGACTCATTCTCAAGGAAGAGAAGAGACCTGTAAGAAAATTACTCTTCAAGTAATGGGCTTGTATCCAAAATTAAAACTCAAGGAAGGCTTCCTGATGAATATTTTGTTTTCACATTTTGTTTTCTTAAGTCAATTAGGGAAGGCACTTTCAGGACTGAGAAGGTGTATTGCTATATCCACAGGATATTTTTATATTTAAACACTCAGCATTAGCCAACCTCTAGGTTTAATATTGATTGTTATCTGGATAATACGGAGCATTAGTCTGTTGTGTGTCATAGAACTTTAACAACTATAATTAACTCTAACCATGAAGCTAAACATGTTATATAAAAAAGTTACTTTTCAAATACAAGAAAAGCAATTTCAGCTACTCCTAGAGCACAGTAAATATTTGTCATCTGCTACCTACTCTTCACAATTTTTGTAAAGGTAAAGTTCTTCATCTGCCCTATAATCAATTTTGCATTTCTTTTTGAAAAAAAGGGAGAAATAAAAAAACCCCTAAAAACAAAACTGAAGAGAATATATATACATATGCATATATTTTCTATATATAAATGATATAAATTTATATATATTATATATTTATGTATGTATTTAATATTACATAAAACTGTATTCTCTCTCTACAATGTATCCATATATAATATATACAAATAAATATAATACATATATATTTATCCATGTATAACACAATACACATATATTTATATTTATTATAAATACATGTATGCACACATATACATACATGTATACATACGTGTATATGCATATACACACGACATGCATACATGTACATAGTATAATAATATAACTATTTTCAAATATATATATTCTCAAACTAAAATGCTAATTTAACTTCATATTTACATGAGAATGTTTTCAAACTATAATTACAAAATAGTGACTACTGTAAGAATGTGAACACACTAACAGAAGCATTGCTTCTTACTAATTCTTCAGTAACTGACATTTCACAAAGACTAAGAACTAAGTTTGATATTTTGCGGATACATGAGATCAGTACCAACTGGTTTTAAGCAATGACTGTGATATCAGAAAAAGAAAAAGGTTTTAATTGTACTTCACAAGTTTAATATTCTTTAATTAATTTACTGTTGTATATTTTGAGTTTCCCCAGGGCTGGTAACCCATTCTGTCCCTGAAGAGTGCATTTCAATTCTCCCGTTATGCTCTTGATACTAGCGTCTTTTACTTATAAACGAAGGCATTACTCAAAGACTTGACAGACAGTACTTATGAGGTGAGTATAGTTTAATGTATTCAGTTACAGACACAAACCCTTAACTGCCTTCATTGTCTGTCTAAGTGGTAAGGTCTTCAATGTTACCCACGCTTACCATGCTGGACTTTGAAATGGTTACATGGAGATCTATGTGTGTTGTGGTTTGAATTGTGTCCTCTAAGGTTCCTGTGTTGGAGTCCTAACTCCCAGTAACTTAGAATGTAACCTTATTGTAGAAAGAGTTGTTGCAGATGTAATTAGTTGAGGTGATGTAGAAGTTGAATGAGGCCCCTATCCAGTATGACTGGTGTCTTAAGAAATTTGGACACAGGCAAGTATACTGAGAGGGACCACTATGTAAAGATAAAGGCAGAGCTTGGGTGAGACATCAAAAGCCAAGTGATGTCAAAGATTCCAGCAAAAGAGCAGAGCTAGGAGGGGGAAACAGGAAAGATTATCCCTCCCAGCCCTCAGGAGGAAGCAACTCCACCAACCCCTTGATCTCTTTTTGGACTTCCAGCCTCCAGAACTATGGGACAATAAATATCTCTTATATAAAATACTCAGTTTCTATCTTAAATAGTAAGAGTTATGGCAGCCTTAGCAGCCTATACAATGTGTAACCTTGAGAACTCCTTCCTGACAATAACATGGTTCTACTCACAGAAAACTTCATGAAGCATTGGGATGAGAGATGTATTTGTAGTTCTCTGGGCCTTGGGCTCTAAACCTCTTTCTCATCTTACTCATATGTCCTAAACATTGAGTGAAGCCCAATTATTTTCACTTTTGAAATCTGAAATATTTTGCTCTTGTTCATCCTAGTTTTTCGTTTTGTTTGGTTTGGTTTGGTTTTAAAGTTAAACAATAGTACATAAAACCATTTTCAATATGTGTACCAAAATGTAACAGAAGCTTGCAGTTTTCTATCATTGTTATTTATTTGGGTCAGCTGTAGATGGGCACTGTTTAGCCCAGCATGGCTCTAGTATTTAAAGCTTATTTTACCTATTTATGCTAGTAATTCTAGGTTGTCATATATCTTGAGAGGTAATCAGAGATCTAATCTGCTTGAGGTTCCCTTGGTTTTTTAGGATGATTATGAGGATTTTGGAGCTGCTGGTCCATTGCCTTACAAAATGCTCATGAAAGACAGAGAACACTGCCTGAGATAGCAAAGTTTCACAAGCTAAATCTGGCAAGTTCCAGTCAATGATGAAGGTAAATTATAAAACAAAAGTAACAGTTGATTCTAAGCTGGATTTTGGATTTCCTAGAACAAGTGTGACTTAGAAATGAATGGTTTCATCCAAGGTGAAAAAGGAAAAAAAAAAAGGTTGAGATAAGAAGGGATACACAAGAGACAGAAAAAGAAGCAAGACTGGTAGCAAGCATAATAGGGAGAGCCTGCGAGGACAGAAACACTCAGAAAAGTAAGAAAAAAAAAATAGAAGGGTTCATTGGAAGGGATAACTAGAGGTTGCATAAGGTAGAAAAAGAAACAAAAATTTAATTACCTAAAAAAATCTAAGCAAAGTATCAAATGGCATCCTATTATCACACTGGTTATAAATGTCAGGATATTATATACTTTCTGCTGACTAGGTAATGAGTTCTTGGAGAGTAGAACTGGAGTGTCTATGTGAAGGGGTGTGTGTGTGTGTGTGTGTGTGTGTGTGTGTGTGTGTGTGAAAGGCTATGTATACAGGTGTGTACATTTATCCATGCATGTGTGTGTCTACGTGCTTCCCTCTTTGTATCCTCAGCATTTAGGCAAATCACCTGACAAACAGTAAGTGCTTAATAAATGCTTGTTGAATGAGTGACTTTTGGTTAGCCATTCATAGTTACTCAATTTGTTCTGATTTGCAAATCATAAGAAGAAATGTTCTTAATGAGATAACTGGAGCATCCACTAATCCAGAAATAATACTCTGCTCTAGAGCATTAGTGGAAAGAGAATATGACAGTGGGGGCTGGATGAAACCAAATCTCTTTCTAGACATGTCCCACTTCCCTTTTAGTCTCTTAGAAACAGAGCTCCTGGGACACCAAAGAAAAGTCTGGCACTTGAGTAAAGGAGTAAGACAACAAAGCATCGCTTTTACTAATAGGTTTTTCTCATATTCAGGCACTGAAGGTTTGCAAAGTGCTTCCAGCAGATGGCAGCGTTTTGCATACATAATAAAGATGTTCACATTTCCAGAGATTTGTAATTACCTTAAGAATTAGGAGAAGGAAAATAGGGGGAAAAAATTGGAGTAAATTCCTTCTGCTTCCTCTCCTTTTTAGTTCCATTACCATAATCTGTATCCATTTCAATTTTCATTATTCTCAGAAGAGTACAACAGGCCGATAGGCAATGAGTAGTCTGTATTGGAGAGACAATTTAATTGCTCTGCTAAAAAAGAAATTCAGCTCACACAAAACAGGGCCAACCTTTTCCATTTGATCTTACAGCTCAAATGTCAACTGTGCCATACATTTAATGTGATTTGAAAGAGCATAAATGGAAACAAAGATTTTAAACATTCCATTCTGCCTCACTACCATTTTATCCATTAAGAAAAAAAAATTCTTTAGTGGCATTTAACAAACTTAAAACATAACAATCCTCAGGAATATGTCAAGGTCTCAACAGACTACTCCAGTGTGTGTGAAGCTGGTTGACTGTTTTTAGTTGAATCCATTGAAGATGTTGTGTATTAAATTGCTGGAAGCCTTTCAGAATTCTGGCTTACAAAGCACATGGAAAATAAATAGAGTGGCTACTGTCGGTGCATTCATTTGCATACCAATGCTGAGAATTCTGTCAGTTTCATAGAAATGATAGTGATTGAGGTCTAAGAATGAAAGTGAGTGGTTTGGATGTACATAGGGGTCACCAGAATTTTCTCTGCTCTCATGCCAATATTTCAAATGATTTTCCCTGTAAGATAAGCTGGGTCCTTCACTGTTTTGTGCCCTCTGAGGCAGTATTATGGATGTCTGAATAGGGCTAAAGAGGCGGATGTTTTGAATTCTCATCCAACAATTTTTTTCAGAGACAATAATTATCTGCCAAAATTTCAAAGTCCAACAGCTTGAGATCTCTGTCTCTTTTCCTTTTGGTTCCATTCCTTTAAAAAAAAAGCAAATTAAATAAAATATGAACATTTTTGTTCAAGAAAGCCAAGCTATGAGCAATAGTTTACCAAGAAATGGACAGATTTTTTTCTCATTATATTTTACTTGCCAAAAAGATTTTTGCTACCCATAAAATCCACAGTTCAGTAGAGAGATATTATTAGTTCTGTCATGAATGTGAAAGAACACTAGGAAACCTTAAGATAATTTTTCAGATGATGTCATACTCAGTCTAGGGATTCGTATGATAGGAAACCTAATACATGGGCTATTTTAAAATACTTAAACATTAAATAAGAGCATAATTTGAATCAATATCTAATACAGAAAATGGGTGGCTCTAGAAAGAGGTATCAGAAAAATCAAATATTTTACCTTAACTGAAATAATGCCTATATGTATTCTTTCTTCTAATGTCCCTTTATTTTTAATAACCGTTTAGAATGTTAGCACCATGAAGGCAATGTTCTCTTCACTGCCATATCAGCAGTGCCTAGAATAGTGTGTGTCATACAGTGAGAGTTTAATAAAGAGTTGTTGGGAAAAGGAATGGATTAATTACTAAAAACTCATTTGGAAAGAGATTCAGTTTTGTGAACACATGGTATTAATGGACATCCCAGAGGCAGTTCCCCTATGTTCTTTAGCTACGACTGTTCTCCTGAGCCCCAGTTCCATTTTGTCAACTGCCTGTGGACATGCTAGTCCCTGTAACAAAGCCACATTAGTATGTCCCCAAATAAACTCATCATTCCTCCTTCTAGGAATATTGCCCTTCTATAGTTAATATAAATATTCTTTCTTTATTATTTTTCAATACTGTGAATATTTGTTTTAACTTTTTAAAAAAAGAATTTATTTATGTATTTTGAGAGAGAGAGAGAGAGTACACGAACGGGGGAAGGAGCAGAGGCAGAGTGAGAGAGAAAAATCCCAAGCAAACTCTGCTCTGAGCATGGACCCTGACATAGGGCTCAGTCTCACAACATTGAGATCATGACCTAAGCCAAAATCAAGAATCAGATACTCAACCGACTGAGCCACCCAGGTGCCCCTTTGCTTTAACTTTCGGAGGCTACCCAATAATTCTGTTATGCTGCCTCCCCTTGCCCCTGCCCTGAATCCCCTTCCTTCTCTCGTTCAGGGTCTACTTTCTTCTTCCTTAGACCAGAATTAAATACAATTTTTAATTTAATCAACTTGCTTCAAACTTCTTTCTCTTCCAATCCATTCTATATAAGAAAAATGGATGTGTGTGTGTTTATACATTTAATTGTCTCACCTACTTTCCTTTTTAAAACTCTCAGTAGTCTATAAATTTCTACTAGATTCCTTAAGTTATCTAAGGCCTCAAAACAAGTTTTGAGGCATATCTCCAACTATTTTGGGCACATACTTTGATTTTCAATGAGCCTCATTCTTTGATACTCTAAGAAAACAAAGTGCTACTGGTTAATATCACATGATTTTTAATACAATCATTATTAAAGCATTATTAATAAAAAATAATGAAGATGGGAATATGATTTCTTCATCAGAATGAAAGTGTTCTAGAGACTAAAATTTTAATTATTAGAGAATTATGAAATAACCACTGTAATACATCCATTATAGATTGTGATCAAGATAACGTTAATATTTACTCTAAACCAGTAGTTTTCAAACATTAGTACACAGGAGAATCATTTGTCTTGGAAGGTTGTTAGCACAGGGATTACTTGGCCCAACTCCAAGATGATAAGGGAGGTCTAAAGTAGGGTCCCCAAATTTGGATTTTTAGCAAATCCCAAATCGATGTTGATGCTGCAGGGATTTCTCTTTGAGAAACACTGATATAGAGTGAGCAAAAACGATGGTCCACATGATCATAATTCTGGGTACATACATGTGTGTTAACGTTGTTGAAGTGGACTGGACCTGTGAATTGACCTGGCATCTAATGGACAAATATAACTGCAGTGTCCCACCCAGAACCCCTTTATTGTGAGGTACATTCAAATTCCACCTTCACCAAGTATTTGAAATCTAGAGGTCAATGTGTAACAAAATAGTAAAACTATTATAGCATAATGGTCTTTTGTACCTTGCCAATCACTGTATCCCACTGTAGCCCTGAGATACAGAAAGGTCTCAATATTTATAAATACAAGAATAAAATTAAAAGTGGATATAATGCTGAATTATTTTATAATAATCATAACAGACAGAAATTGGATGGAAGGATGCATCATCATTTTAAAAGGTAAGGAAGAGGAACTGCCTTGAGGAAAAAGATTGCAGGTGAAGTTGAAGTTTCTTCATGCCAGGAATCTTCACCGTATCTCTGCCGTGGGGTATGTCTTACTAGTAAAGTACCACATGTTAGCTTCTAAATGTATTGAGTAACATCTGGCTATGCCTGTCTTTGTTAGAGACAATACACGTTTTTATTGAGAAAAGGTATTAACTCCAAAATAAATGAAGATGTCCCTTAATCTTAGAATAATCATCTTACACAACCATTTTTAAAAAGGACATATAAAGAACACAGGTAGGGAACACATATCATGGGAATACTTGGATAGCTTTTGCAGATACTGAAACCAGCCAAAATCTAAGCTTTGGTTTTTTTCTTGACATATATATTTCTCCCATTTTCCAGGTTATTATCATGTACTCTTATTTTTAGCTCATTGATCTGGAGAATTAAATCCTTACTAGGCAGGAATTGTTTATAGTTACACCTCAGATTAGAATATGGTGTTATCAAACTAGTTAAAGGTTTAACAACAAAAAAATTAAAGAGCAACGAACATTTTACACAATCATTCAAGAAATTCAAATGAACATAAGTAAATTGCTGGAAGTGCACTACTGAATTGCAAACCTATAATTGTTGTTAAGTAATAGTTCTTCTGAATATTTTGATGAGTATTTTAAGATGTCCTTAACTTTGTTTAAATAAATTGAGGATCAAAATCTTCTATTTTACTCCTTTGATCAAGTTGCAGTTCAGTGGAGATTAGAGTAAATACTAATTGTTTATCTCAGCAACAAGAAGAGTCAAACTGAAATAGATTTTGTCACAGCAGATTTCTAAATACAGTCTGGGAGGTCAAGAAACTCACTCTTGAAAGTCTGAAATTTTTATGATATAGGATTTTTTGATGTTTTCCTAATTTATTGAAACAAGATTATAATAGTTACAGTTAGATCATTAAAAATACCTTAAGACAATATACAGTATTATGCATGTGAAAATAGATATATAGCTATAAATATGTATTTATAGAAACATTTAGAATTGATCATTATTCAGTGTTTTAAAATAATCTTTCATATTGAGACTATCAGTGATTTTAATTTCCTATCCCTTGCTTTTTCCCTTATATTCTCTATGATAATTGAAAAAATGGACATGTATTACTTTATTAGTAAGAAGCTTACATATTGCAAATATTAATTTACTTAATTAGGGGTTTTTAGTGAAGGATTATACCTAGTGGATTTCAATTTTCTTCTAAAAAGTCTCTGAACTTCTGTGATCTTAGTTTAACAATGCAACATAAAAAACCATGTTAAACCCAGTGTGAAATAATTTAGATGAGCCAAAATATATGAGGACTACTTATAAACAATTGTCACTGTGTTCCATTTCCTAACAAAAATTCCTGTGTTGTACCCCAGAAAGATTCAGTGCATTAAATACAGCTTCTTGCTCATGTCAAAGTGGGTGGAACCAGGAAGGTTATGGTACCCTATTTGACCATTAACCAGCACATGTGGAAAAATCTAAAATTAGGAGATACTTGGTGATATCACTTAAGCCTATTTCTGGACTCCTGCAGGAAAACAAATGAAGGCACAAAAAAGAACTGCCAAATGAGTCAAACACCAGCTGGTCTGGTAGTCAACACTCATGAGCTGTTACAGTTTCATAACATGTCTTACATGTGAGAAAAATCAATTGTCATTAAACTCTCTTATCCACAGGTGACTTCACTTTATAGATTACATAAAAGCAAATGCATCCCAACAATATATACATGCTTAAGTAATTACTGAGCTAACTTGTTCTTGAAATTTTAATATAAAAATGCCCCGTGATAAGGCTACTTAAAAGATAAGTAGGTTAATCCTTATGTTGGTAGACTGACATATACATTGATATTATTGTAGTGCATTCCAGACTCTCAAGGTCTGTATTTGTTCTCAACCATAGTGGCTCCAGTAACTAGCCTACCTGAAACTAGAGAAGGAGTGTTGTGGTTGACATGAGTTTCCACTAAATAATCATGAGAGATTCCTTACCACAAATACAGCCCCGAAAGTCCTTGTTTCAAAGATTTTCTTTTATCTATTTACTTATTTTGGAGAGAGGGCAAGCATGAGCAGGGAGGGGGCAGAGGGGGAGGAGAGGGAGAGAATCTCTCAAGCAGACTCCACACTGAGCTAGGAGCCAGATTCAGCCTAGGACCCTGATATCATGACTTGAGCCAAAACCAAGAGTCCCACACTCAACTGACTGAGCCACCTAGGCACCTGAAAGTCATTTTTATAACAGGGCAAGATTTCATTCCACAGCCCATTTTGTACCCTACCCTCTGTCTATCTGGAAGATAGAGATACGTCTGCACTCTACAAAAAAATTCCAAGAAGTTAAGCCGTTGCCAAAGCCATGTGAGAGACTCAACTGGCTCAAGTTTGATGCAGATTTAATGAAACAAATGAGTCTGACTTTATTCTAGTTCTTGGTCTATCTTTAGGGCTTGCTAAGTCATTCAGACCATGGGAAGATTATGGCCTAATAAGAATGTTTAGAAGGGATTCCTATATTCATAGTTAGGCTTAAATGTGTGATTTCTGACAGGAATGCTTGGAAAATAATCATTCACTCTTCTCCACCAATTCCATATTATTTATCTCAAGGGTTTGTTCAACAGATGGATGTAATTTGCATACTTGACTACCACAGTTTTCATAATTGCATTTTCCTATATTCTATTTACAGCCTATTAGATTTCCCTTAGAACTTCACTTTGAAAAATACACATGACATATATTAGTGACTGTATTTCCTACATGGTAGACCTGCCTGAAAAATCTAACACTTGGAAGCTTCAGGCACTTAAGATACATGTTAAGCTCAACTATAACATCTCTCAAACTTATTTAATGCCTCTATTTTATAAGCCTTCAAGTTTTAGTTAAAAATACTTTAAAAATATTTTTATTTTAGGATATGGCACAATTCAATAACTATGTACATTATTTTAATATTTAAATGTTAATTTTGTTTTGAATCTGTCATCAACTTCTAACAAATGCCTAGGCCATTCAACCATTACTTATAAAACCAAAACTTATAAAAAAGGTCCAGAAGAGAGCCAGCGGAAGTCGTACTGCTAGTAGGGGAGAAAGTGATGAAATAGACCACCACCATTATGATTTCAGTTTGCCTGTGGGACCAGACTTCTAAAAACAAACTACTTCTCAATAGATTAAAAAAAAATCTTGTCTTAAAAGGGGCATTTCTGAAGATTTTATGAAAGCTTACTGTATTTTTTTAAAAAGTGATTTTAAAAATATATTTTTAAATATGAATTTACAACATTGTTGCCTATCAGTTATAGGGAAGGAACCAAGTACTTTGAGCTATTTCTAAAATCTGGTGTCTGATTCTCAAATAAAAACATCTGGTTCTGGAATGTAATGTTGTATGACTTCACATGAGACACAGTGCATTTATAATCATGGGATTCATATGTAGATATAAAATAAAATCTAATAAAAATAGACTACATATGTCTAGAAATATACTTCTTAAAACTCAATTTGTTAATTGTGAGCTTTGAAGAAATGATCAACACGGGATAATTCAGTAATGTAGGTTCAAATGTCCTTTTAGGGGCACCTGGGTGGCACAGCGGTTGGGCGTCTGCCTTCGGCTCAGGGCGTGATCCCAGTGTTGTGGGATCGAGCCCCACATCAGGCTCCTCTGCTATGAGCCTGCTTCTTTCTCTCCCACTCCCCCTGCTTGTGTTCCCTCTCTCGCTGGCTGTCTCTATCTCTGTCGAATAAATAAATAAAATCTTTTAAAAAAATGTCCTTTTAATTTAAACCTTATTTCAGTGAATATCAACAGAAGCAGTGTCTCCTTCTAGAGTGAATTCTGACAACCTGGACGGCCATGTGTTTGTCAGAATGATGTAGGGCAAATGGGAATTTCAATAAGGAGAGCTAGGACAGTCCTGCACAACAAAGAAAGCTACCACATCCTATTTTTCGGAATGTCCAGTATCAAGAGGAAGAAAATATATTAACTGAGTTAACTCAGTTAACTGAGCCTAACCTTTAACACTCTTTGGAATTTAAACATAGAACGCTTTTGCACATTTTAAGTATACCCTGAATTTCTAACAAAGTAATCTCTGCCTAAATTAAGGAAAGACAAAACACAGAAAAAAAATTTTTAACCACATTTTTTTTCCTTTAAGCATAATCATGTTACCTACATGGGAATACTCAGGATGTTTGAGTTACAATGTAATAAATCTGAATTTGTAGCTGGCCCATTAAAGATGGGTATATACGTGTAAACATCTGATTATTTCATTATGTTTTCATAGTAGTATCCAAGTTATAATAAAACAAAATAAATGTAATTGTTTAATTATCAATTACTCCCTCTTTATGTCTCCTTTACATTATCATTGCACCATTCTATTCATGTAGTTATGTTTCATTTCAGATAGTGGAAGAGGAATTACAAGATATATGTAAAAAATAAAATGCATCAGGTATAATAGGATTGAGTACAGCTGTTATAGCAGAATAGTCATAATGGCTTGAACATCTTATTATGTATTAGCATTGCTGAGAGTTTAGTGGTGTGAGTCCACAGGAAATGGGATGACTTTTGAGTCCAGAGAATATAGAAGGCAACAATTAAAACGTTACACAAATAATAGCTTCAGGGCAGGAATGTGAGAACAAATGTGTCAAGTCCAGAGAAGGAGAATACAAGCTGGTACTGAAGAGTACATTATAAAATATTACCTATGGTGTTAAACGGGTAAGAAATAAACTTCTTTACATCACAAGAAAAGTAAACTACAGACTCCATTCTTTTATTTTTTATTTTTTAGATTTTATTTATTTATTTGGGAGAGAGACAGAGAGAGAGAGAAGGGTAGAAGAAGAGGGAGAAGCAGATTCCCCACCGAGTAGGGACCCCAGCACGGGGCTTGATCACAGGACTCCAAGATCATGACCCGAGCCTAAGGCAGACACCCCACCAGCTGAGCTACCCAGGTGTCCCTGGATTTCCATTCTTAATGAACACAGATGTAAAACTGGTAAGACAATATTAGGAATTCCATAGCAATCTGTAAATCAAATAAAAAAGATAATACAACATGTCCTAGCGGGTTTATGTTAAGAATTTAAAGTGGGTTTAGCATGCAAAAATCTAATAATATAATCCACTATATTAATAGACAAAAAAGAAGAAAAAAAACATTTGATTATCTCAAAAGATGCATTAAAAGTATGTTTAACAGAAATCCCAAAGCCATTCACGATAAAAACTCTCAGCAGATTATAAACAGAGAGAAACTTCCTCAACATCATTAAAAAAGTCTATGACAAACTTTAGTTAATAGTATTGCTTAATGAAGAAAGACTAAATGCTCACACTGTAAGATCAGGAGCAAGGAAAGGATGTGTGCTCTCACTACTTCTATTTAATACTGAACTGGGGTTCCCAGTCAAAGTAGTAAGGCAAGAGAAAATAAAAGGTACACAGATGGAAAAGGAAGATATAAAATCAACTTTGTGTGCAGACAATATGATCACTTGTCACCTAAAGAATTTGCAAGAAAATTAGATTTCATAAGGAGTTTAGAAAGATTTCAGAATATAAGAACAATATACAAAAATTAATTTTATTTCTATATATTATCAATGAAAAATGAGGATTGAAATTACAAAATAATATCATTAAAGAAAGAATCAAAAAATGAAATGCCCAAAGACAACTTTAATAAAAGATGTACAGATCGTAGTGTACCATACAATGGACTGCTATTCAACAATAAAATGTAACAGACTATTTATACACACAACAGAGTTAAATCTCAAAATAATAATGATAAGCGAAAGAAGATATAAAACAATATAGTACATACTACATGAGGTTATTCATACAAAATTCTAGAAAATGCAACTACATTATGGTCACAAAAGGCAGATCAGTGTTTGCCTAGGGAGTATGGTTTGGGAGGAGGGAGATTATAAGGGCATACAACAAACCTTTTTGGGGTAATGTATACATTCATTATCTTAATGTGGGTATGGATCATAGATAAATGTGTATGTTAAAATTTCTCCAACTGTATGCTTTAAATAGTGGCATTTTCTTTGCATGTCAAGTATACTACAATAAAACTGAAACTGATTATCTATAAAGGTAAATTGACAAGAAGTCAGGTACGTATCATAACTAATGGTGAATGAAACCATGGCTGTATTTCTCATTGGTAAATTGACCCACTTTGTCGGAAATGTATTTAAACAGCAAAGCTGTTTTCATGTCTGCACTAAAGTATTAGGCTAAAGAAGCCAGTATAAGGGAAAAGAGGGCCTGGATTTAGGACTATGATCTGTGAAGGAGAAAATCTGAAAATATGAGACAGAAAAAAAAGAATATGATCAATTTAGAATAAATATTGTTCTACCATTAGCGTTGAAATTGCATTTTTTTTTTTTCAGAATCCTGTCTGGTTGTGGTGAAATTAGGACAAGGAATATACTCATTTTTGGTCCTCTAACCTCTTTTCAATAATAGAAGTACTGTTTTTCATTTGTTTGATTTGTTTAAACTTCCATATAAAATTTCATCTCAGCAAATAATGGTAGGCTAAAATATTGAAGCTATTTGACTATACTAAGCCTAACAAGACATGAGACTGGAGCAGTACCAAGACTCGTTTTAGACACGTTTATATATAATCAATCAGCTCTCATAGCAGATTAGAATACTGTGATTTAGATGAATCTAATCATTAGACCAGTATTTATTTATTCAAGCAACATATATTTATATGAGTCCCTACTATGTGCCAGGCACTCCGCTAGATTAAGAGAGATAGTAATGAATATAGCTTTACTTCAGTGTTAGAGACAGGAATTGAATCCAAATTTATCTTTGTGTTGCCGATTATAACATACTGCCTCTTTAGTGTCATATAAAATCAATCAGCTTGAGGATTTACTTGATTTAAAAGAATATCTTGTTCTAAGGCTTAGATAGGATCAATGGACATTTTTCTCTCTGGTAGTGGAGGAAACAGTACAATTTACCTCTAATTAAGTGAGCTGGTGGCTATAAATTTTATAACCTTGCTACTTCTCTCTGGATGTGATCAAGAGACTTGCCATAACATAACATTTCTCTAGCAGAAAATAGGCAGAATATGCAAAATGTCACCATGGCTGTGCTGGAGAAAAGAGAGGGGGTGGAGAAGAGAGGGAGATGGGGTGGGGGAGAGAGAAATGGTTATGCTTCAAAAATGGAAAGTTTAAAAGTTGATACAAATTTCTGCCTCTAAACTAGGGCTTTCATTTTCACAGCCTGAGGTAATTTAGTCTCCACTGTCCCTTTACACTTTATAAACGGTTTTGCCTGATACCTTTAAAAAAAATCCAAGGGTATTCACTCTTGGGGAGGGAGTTATTCAAAGAAAGTCATGCTTATTTCTTCTTCAGGTCACCGGTTTGAGGATAATAGTTTCCTTTGATTATGAAACCTGAGTGGTTTCCACATTTCTATTCTGCCTTGGATAAGAATTTGGCCACAGCTGAAAAGGCTAGTATTTTCGAGACAGGTTTAATTTTCTTCTCATGTTATGTGTTAGTTTTTCTATGTTTATTACTTGTTTACTTTGCGTATTACAAAATCTCCTCTTGGCTGTGGAGGTTTGATCATAAGATATATTTTACTAGTGAGGTCTGATATTTCATAATATCACAGACCCGTGTTTACTATTTCAGTAGGAGTTCTCCTCAATATCCTCCCACCTGTACAACTTCAGTAGCTCCACTTAACTGTTTTCTAACCAATATTCTTTGCTTTCTTTCCTGTTAGATCTACCCTTCACACTGCTACCACAGTTTCTTTCAGAAATCCCACAAGATACCAATATATATATACATCTTTTCTCTATCAGTGAATATATGCATTGTATTAGTAACAGCAATAACTACAAATGCCTGGCATAAAAAACTCCTCACAATCTGGCCCCAACTTCTAATTTCAGCCTCCTATTTTACCTGTCATATATACCAATCATCCAGTCTTTGAATTTATAATCCCAAACCTAAAAACATTGTACATGTATACCTGTCCTTATGTCCTCAATTAAATTTTTTTTTTATTTGGAATCAGGCCCTTGCACCAAATCAAGCCCTCTAAAGTTAGAAAACTTAAGATTTGGACCAAGATTCTATAAGTTACTGTGTAACATTAGGTATGTTACGCTCTCTACAGTTCACTTACCTAATTTGGAATAATAATGATGCTATCTAAGAGCTTTGGGAGGAATAATGAGGTAACATATGTAAAGTGTATGGCATGAGACTCACATAGAGGGCCCTCGGTGATCATTTTTCTTTCTCACTGTTGGAATCTACTGGTATCCCACTCATTCTTTTTTTTTTTTTTAAAGATTTTTTATTTATTTATTCGACAGAGATAGAGACAGCCAGCGAGAGAGGGAACACAAGCAGGGGGAGTGGGAGAGGAAGAAGCAGGCTCATAGAGGAGGAGCCTGACGTGGGGCTCGAACCCGGAACGCCGGGATCACGCCCTGAGCCGAAGGCAGACGCTTTAACCGCTGTGCCACCCAGGCGCCCCCCGACTCATTCTTTAAGCCCCAGATCAGAAGCAACCTCTCTGTGAATCCCTACTTGGCCCTTCTTAGAGAATCATTCTATTCTTGCATTCTTAAAGTACATCTAACCTACATCTTTACTCCCTTCAATGTGCTGTAATATCTGTTTCAAGAGATCCTCATTAAACTGCAATCTCCCTCCAAGCAGAGATATTGATTAATGCAGTTCTGCATCCCTTGCGCCCGTCACCATGTCCTGTACATGACAGATGGTTAATAAATGTCTGTTAGATATGGGATTCTATATGCAATTTTCAAATATAGTGAAGTGCATTCCAGAGAGCACAGCAGAGCAACTTTCGATGGACATTAAAGAGACACAAGCACAGAGATATGAGTTTATGGTCAATGTAGATTATTTTCATACCAAAGCTACTAGGAATAAAAGTCCCTCTTGAATTCTGGATATGAATAGGGAATCATCTCATCAAAAGATAAAATTAAAAATTTGTTTCAAACTAGCTCCAATTGTAGAGCCCCTGTTGAAAATGTAATGTTCTATGTGAATAAGGTTTTCTGAGGGACTGAAATTTCAACAATGTTTAATACAGAAGAAAAACTATGTCTGCTGGCTTTTTAATTAAACAATGATTTCAGAATGGCTGCACTTCTTATCAGGACTCTACTTTTACAAGCACTCTTTTCTCACTGATTCTCTATTGACTGTGTAAGCTCAAGCATAATCTTTTAGCCTCCAGACATATGCTTTAAGTCTGCATGACTTAAAGTTCATCACACAATTTGTTTTAATTATCAATATATTGGGAACTCTTCTCATCCTCTTGTTTCTTAATAATTAATAATGATAATGAAGCTATTAATGAAAGTATATCAGAACATTAACACAATGTACCTAACTGCCCAAACAGAAATGTTATTTATAATTATGACCTTATTTAAGGTTTGGCATTTTCCAATTCTTTCACAAACATGTTACCCTAAACATAGGGAAAATAAAATGCAATTCTACCGTACCCCAGCTGAGAAAAACAGATTTCAATATACTCTGGATCAATTTTCCTCCTAGGACACATTAGTCATATATTTTAGAATGCTGTGTACAGCAAATATATCATTAAACATAATGAATATATATTCCTTTAAGTACAGGATGACCAGAGGTTATGATGTAGAACCATATGATACGTATTTAATAGGAAAATAAAAATAATAATTTGAAAATTTTAAACATATCACATTACCTATGATTTCCTAAGTATAATTATAATAGCGTTTTCCATAAAATGATTCCTTGCAAAGGGCATAATTGACTATTCAATTAATACTCACTGATAGTCTCATATGTATAAGATGTGCTAGGTGATCCCACAGACAGTACACTGTAAATATTGGTGTACTAGCCTTTTTCTCTCATTATAATGTACAGATTTAGGTAGAAAAAGGAGTGGTTTGTTTTTTAATGGTATGTGGTTAGTACAAGTTTGTTAGATGGATGAATGAATGAATGAATGAATGAAGAAATAAATGACCAAACCATGGAGTAAGAAATATTCTTTCCCCTAAAGGCATTTAATCTGTCATGTGTGAGGGTTGGGGGAGTGAGAGGGGGCAGGAAGATTGGTCAAGTAGGTGAGGCAGTACGTAAGAAGTCCAACCTTAAGTAAGCTCAAATAAGAAAAACAGAGTATCAGGTAAGGGAATTAAAAAAAAAAAAGGTCTTCAAAAACGGGAGATGGCGTATGAGATATTTTTAAGAATTAAATGTGGAAAGACATTAATAAGTGAATTCAGTGATACAACATTTTCTATCGAAAAGGAAACATTGAACATTGAAGAAATATAAACCACATTAGAAAATGGATACTCCTTATATTTTTAAAAATTTCTATTAGTCTCCTGAGCATCTTTCTCTCTGTTCTTGCCTCTCAAATTCTCTAACAATTGTATGGCCACAAAAGTGGTTAAAAGGATAACCTAAGGTTGAAACACAATTATGCAAATTACGAGATATATACGCTTTGGAAGTTTATTTAACCTGTCTAAACATGAATCTCCCTACCCAGAAAATAGATGACTAATGCTTAACTACTTTGGTTGTTTAAAGGATTATCTGCAAAGTACATGAACAATACCAGACAGAAAGTAAAACCTCAAGAAAGTATAGCTACTTTATTCCTCCTCCTCCACCTCCCCTCCCTCTTCTTCTTCCCACCTCCCTCTCTTCTCCCTCCTTCTCACCTCCTTTCTCCCCCTCCCTTCTTCCTACTGTTCACCCTCCCCTTTTTCTTCCTCCTTCCCCTTCTCTTCCTCTTCTCCTCTTTCTTCTTCTTCCTCCTCCTCCTCCTCCTCCTCCTCCTCGTCCGTCATCATCATTTCAGAATAATTCTAATCTAATTAGTTGTTTATTTGAACTCTGCAGGAGTTGTAGCCATTTAAAACATAGATCTTTAGGCAGTTAATGCTGGTAGATGTACTGCAAGCACAAAATAAATACACATTAACTGCATAGGTAATCTGTAGAGACACAAAGCTGTTCTAAGAGGAAATATTGTTTTTTTGCATGCATAAAATGCAACTGAAACTTTACTAGAAAATTAAATATTTTTAATCTTTGATTAAAAGGTAGCATATAAACTAAAAGTAGTTTCATTAGTCATTGTTCTTATTAGTGAAAAATCTATGTAAGTAGAGGGATAGTGGCATCTCAAATTTCCACGCCTAAATGATATATTCTGAGTTAGACTTCATAAAGTTGCAACTTGAATTTAATCAGAAATGATTAAGATCCATGCTTCAGAAAATTGAAAGGTAAGCTATGAATATTTTCCTCCTAGATAAATTAAAATAATAAGATCTCTATTAAAACTCTATTAATTCTCTGAATACTTAATCCCTAGACAATAGGTTGGGCATAAAATCTATTTCCACACAGTAACTTATAAACAATGTTTTAGTAGAATTTTTACTTTCATAATTTACATATACATTACCATATACCCTGAACATTAAATGAGACAACATTTTATGGATTCAGCATTATTCTCAGTTATAGTTGCTGTCACATTTGTGTCATTTCCACAGATATTTTCTCCTAAAGACCTAAGATTTTTGTGCATTTAATGTTGGTTTATGGGGTTATAGAATTTTTTTTTAAACTTACACATCGCACTGTTTTTCATGTTTATTTGCATTCTGTCTTGGTTGTTTCCCTAGAATCTAGAGGACAAAGAAGAGGGTTGTGCTCCAGATGGTAAAGGAAGTAATGCAGCAAAGATATAAAATGAGCAATGGGAAGTTGTAGTACTGAATAGAGGTAAGAAGTAAGGGTTAAATACTGTCAAGAGGAAGCAGGGAGGGGACTGAGGTTCTGAGTCAGTACCGTCTGGGATGGTCCAAGGTGATTTTTCAATCACTATTTCCATATTAAGAACATACATAAAGAATTAAGCTTGTACCCTACTGAAATCTCCAACTCTAAGTTAGAATATTTGGGTAAAAAAGCATTATTGAAAAAAACTTGGAAAAGAAACTTAGGGAATGGGGGAAATAAGGTACTCACCAAAACAAGAAATACTACTTTCCCAATGTGGGATATGTTAATCATTAGTTTTACATAACTTCAAAGAGTACTTATAGAAAAAATGAAAGATTCTCATAATCTATCAGTTTGGAGAGCATAGCAAAATCAAGGTTTCCTTACTATAGAACACCTGGGAACCATTAATAAGAAGATATGCATTCTAAGTGTCCACCATGAGATATCTTAAGAGACCTGAGTTTTCTGGCACATACTATTGGGCATGGCTTAAAAAAACTAAGGACATATTCTCTCATGTAGGGAATTGTTTTAGAGTCTGGGTTAGTTCAGAAATCTTGTGTCACACACTGAGGATAAGAAGTTGACTAAAACATGACCTCTGTCCATAAGAAGTGTGTGGTCTTCTTGAGCAATACTGATACTCAATTTCCACTGGAACGCAATTGGGTAGCCTACATAGGGAATTAGAACTCCTAAGGGGGTAATACTGCATGGTAGTCTGTAAACCTGGTTCCTTGAATCATGCTATGCATTCCTATTGCTTTTGTGTTCCTTCTTTTCCAAGCCAAGATATTACTTCTGCAAATGTTATTACTCTGAAGTCAGCACATTCAACCTGCATTTTAAAATGTTCACCACAGATGAGTGATTACAATTATTTCAAGACCTCTCAGCTTTTATCTCCCCTGCTATGCTTGCACTGAGTGTAACAAGAGGAAACTCAATAGCTGTTAGTCACTGAAGAAAAGGTCAAGTGACCGTTCCTCTTGTGAAAAGTAAACTTAATTCTGATCTTCACAACAACAAAGACATTGTTACGTTTGAATTTTTCTGTGACTAACAGTTATCATAGCTCTCAGTTTCTCTTGTTTCAAGATCTTCAGAGGAGCTAGGAGTAAGAGTTTAAAATCTGGTAGTAAATTCTGGTAATAGTCAAGAGTAGACCTCAAAATGTCCTTTCCATGTGGCTGGTTTGATACCATTAGAGAGAGCAAGCTATCTAGGTAATTACCCTGTCTGTCAAAAGAAAAGAATGGCCTCTTGGAAAGTTGGACATTTGACCAATTATATAAAGTAGATAGAGGAAAATACCTGAAATCTAATTCATGACCCAGATTTGGCAATCAATATTTTACTTTGAAATCTCATCACATTTTCCTAACGTATTTTGCCATGTGTTTATTTTATGACAAATTCTAGTAGTAAGGACTTTGCTTTCTACAATTAGACAATTTGAAATGGTGCTACTATAAATGCAGTTGTCTTGCATTTTAGGGACTGGTAATGAATATCATGCTGAGCTGCCTACAAATTCAAGTACATTTGTGTGTCAGCATCAGTTTATAGATAAAAGTGCCTGTAATAGGCTATGGAAATTGGCTGCTACTTTCAAAAAACAATAGTGCTTAAATATTTCCCTCCAAAAACAATTAGAAACAAAGGTTTACATTTGCCAAAATTTAAAAAAAATGTTGATTTTGATTATTGATGTGCATTTAAAAAACTGGTCACATCTAAATCTTTCATAGATTTGCCTACAAAGAATATTGTTGGGGAAAATAACTCAGCTTTTATCCTAGTTACTGTGCTTGTCAAACTTCATTTGAATTAAAGTACTTTGTATATTATTTCAGGGCCATAATAGCACAGTATAAAGGGAATTTCATTTTTTTTACAGCATTTACATCAAGAGAAAAGTGATAAAGTTTCTGATAAAAGAGACTATAAAAATGAAAAAGTAAGGAACTTCCTTCAAGAGTCAGTTTTGGGTAATAAAATATATGCCATGTACGTTCTCTGACTCTGCATTCATTTATATAACCAAATTTTAAATTAACCTCAATAATTTTATAAGACATCTGAACAGTTGCTACATTTTTGGGTTCTTGCCAAGACAAGATGTACTGCAACCAAATTCTATAATGTCAAAAGGCCTAAAAAGTCTTTATAAGGTTTAGATTAGCATCAGATCAAAATTAGAGTCTTAAATGGGGCTTGATTATTTTCAAGCTTTCCCAAAATGATAGTTAGCAAGAGACAATTAAGAGATAATCCATCTTTAAACTTAATCTCAGACCTAAAATCCTTTGATCAATCAACAAACACTTACTGAAAATACAACATTCTAATTACACAGGAGAAAACATAATCTAAGTAAAAGGAAAAGAAAGAAAATTTTCATCTTAAGTCACTCAGTATCTACCAGAGAACTGTAAGCTATATGCTGTATGTCCCTAAGCATATGCCCCAAGAATTAAAAGGTCAAAGAAGAAACCACTTATACATGTGTGTGTGTCCATATATATATGTATGGTATATGTAATTGTACATGATTATATATTAAACATGTTACATATTAAAAATTTAATATATGTATTTAAAAGGACAAAACATGTCTGTGCACTTATGACTCCATATCCTTACTGGAACAATATCAGATTGTGAAACAATAAACTACAGTTAAGTGCTTAAAAAATAAAATAGTCTCATTTGTTAGAAATTTAAATGTTCCTATTATCATTTATAATCTCTACCAATACCAGTGTAATTCAATTAGTGGGGCTAAATAGGAGGCCTTGAATAGGATGGATTTTAGCACTATCCATATATCTATATCAAATGAAGTAAAATGAAAATAAAAACATTTTGAGAAAAGAACTAAATATAAAAAAATAAAATTGATGACATAACATGTTCAAACTGCCTATTTCAGGGAACAATTATGTGATTGGCACTGTGCTGGGCACTTTTTTTTATGCATGTTATAATTAACCTTGGTGATCACCCTAAAAAGCTATTATCTCTCTTCACATATTTAAACATAAATCTCTATGGTTCACAGATGTAAAGTATGTAAATAAAGCTCATATGACTAAACAGTAGGTCTTCTAAATTAGTAAACGTTTTCCAATCTATTTATTTCTGTTGTCTAGGGAGAAGCAGTACAGGCTAGAGGTTAAGAGCCTAGTATCCATATCTTTAGCCCAAGCTGTGTGACATTGAATAAATTGTTTAGCTTTGTTTTTTAACCTTTAAAAATGGGGGAAAACAATAGTACTCACACTAAATAAATGGATCTGGTGAGAGCTGAATGATAATGTGTGTAACTCGTAGAATATCACAGAGCACATGGTAAGTATATAATAAAAGTTATCTAATATCACTAGAGATTCATTCTGTGATCCTTAAGGAGCCTCTCTGGCAGATTATATTTTCCTAAAATGGTCTTAATAATAATCCACTTGTTCATCTCATAATGTGCCCTCACCTTTTTCTAATAGAAGGTAGAGTCTTGTCTTCTTCCCTTGGAGCTGGATGAAACTTTGTGACAGTCACAACCAATAGAACTGATGGAAATGGAGTTATGCTATTTCCAAAGTTAGGTCATAAAAGGTAATAGAGTGTCTGCCTATCTCTGTGTCTCTGTATCACTCTTTCTCTCTGTCTCTTTGTCTCTCTGGTTTCCTTTATTTCTTTATGCTTACTGTTGGAATCTAGTCACTGGTTGAGAATAAGTACCAGCCATATATACAGTTTAAGTGTAGACATTCCAGCTGAAAACTCCAGATAAATCCCTAGTCAACAGCCATCATCGATTGCCAGACAAGTAAGTGAAAAAGTCTTTGAAGTAACACAAGTTCCTGCTATGATCTGACTAAATTTCTGTGAGAAAAGAGCAAGAAACACCAAGCTTTGCCCCATCACCTCCATGCTGATGAGATATATGAATGAGGAAAACAAATGAGCACATACCAATGTCTGGTAGGATGATTTTTTATATAACAATAGACAACCAGTTCAGGCACCAAGTTTCCTTTTTAAATTTTTTCTGCTAAATATAGGTTGATTAAATATGTTCCTGAATTCGTTTGATTTTTAAAAAATCTAGTCACAGAGCTGAAGTGTGTTCTTTTTTCTAAATAAATAGATCTTATGGAGAGACAGAAATTCACAATTAGATTCAATGAAAATTTTCATTTTTCTGCTACTCAAGAAAAGAAAAGGATAATCTGTCACTACTCCAAGCAAGGTTTGTCACAAAATGATGAACCAAAGAACACATGCATATTAAGCGGCTTCTTCTTCAGGTCAAGAAAAGACGAACATTTCCGTCATCAATCACCGTAGTACCAGGATTTGGGGGTCCTTCTTCTTATGGGGCCAACTGGAGGGAATTCTTATTATTCTTAATAAATAAGACAAGGCATGCAGCAACCAAACTGTCAAGACACACTGAGGATAACCATTCATTTAGGGTCCTCACAGCTCAGGAAAGGGTAATCAACCAACTTTTTTTTGAATACATAACTAAAAACCAGTCTTTCTCTTCTGATTTAAACATAGTATCGGTATCTGAATTCAAAGTGTTAAATAATAAATTAGTTGCATTGCTCTGCTTTATATATAAAGGCTAGAGGCTTTAACTGGTCAAGAACACTCTGTCAGACAAAGAAAAATCTCTCAAAGAGTGGCATTCATTTGGGTAGTATCAGGCTTCATAAGAGCCCTTCTATAAAGAGAGGGGTTTACCGCATTAAATACATTGAAGAGGGGGGATATTCCTTCAGTAAAGAGCTACACATATATTTTAAAAGACAAACTAATTTTCACAGAAAATTAAACGGGCTAATTTTTCTCTCATTTTGAGAAACTGTTTTTCAGTCAGAAAAGAAGACCACGATAACTTTATAATGCAGAATATCACCAATTTGGCTTTTTAAAAAGAAAAATGTCAAAGGAAAGAAAATAAAACTTTAAATAAGATAAATTAACCCTAATTATATAGCTATAGAAATGTAATTATGTTGAAGATAATAAAATGTTTCCATTAGAGCTGAATGTTAAAGCATCTTCTCTCAGAAAATTAAAAAAAAAAAGGCTCTAACTAACTAATCATCATACTGTCCACTGACAACAAAGGCAACACAGTCATATATTCCTTACCCCATTCTAAATTGTTATTTATATCATTTACAAGTGGTGTGGGTTCGTATAAAAGTAAAAGTAAGTAACTGAACATAAAATCAGTTATTTAAAATCCAAAAGTAATAACTATAAGGTTTTGATTTACCAAAATGTGCTTAATAGTGCTTTGAATGTTCCCCTTTGTGATAAACAATATGAATTACATAATGAAATATATTTGTTTAATATTTGGGCCAACTTCTTATTCAGGGACAAATGTTCCAGTTTGACAAATAGCCAACACTTTATCTATTTTTTACTGTTGCCAGGCTGATGGCCATCTTTGTGTGTGTATGTGTGTTTTAACATCTTCACTAGATGGCAAATGAATAAAGGATAAAAACAATTTAGCCCCAATAGCATTCTGTTTCAAGAAAATTTGTACTCACTAACAATTAGGATGACTGAGGACTTTCAATTATCTCTGGGGTCCCCACTATACAAATAGACCAAAAGGTTCCCAGAAAAAATGGGAATTCTTTTGACTGCCAGAGGTAGAAAGGAAAGACATGAGATTAGCTACCACTTTGAACATATAACCTGACACTATTTTTTTCTCCTGCTCTGTGGTCACAAGGACCCACATGTAGACAGAATTTCTATAAACTATGGCTCACATGTGTTTACTATGGTATGGAAATAAATTTCCTCCTTCTCATGCTCCTCTCATGCTGCTAGAATTGCTGAAAGATCCAAGAGATCTCACCTGGACCAGTCATTGGTACCGAACCTCCTAATCACCTTAAGTGGTCAATAGATGAACATGTGACCCAAGCCAGGCTAATCTGAATTCTCCCCTGGGGCTTCGAAAACTTAGGATAAGAGCAACTGGCTAACTGATTAAAGTAAAATTAAAATGTTAAAATACCAACAGTCACATGCACCATGGTATTAAAAAAAAGAAGAAGAACACTTTCTGTAGCAGAATATAATGAAACAGGCAGGTGTAGAAAGGGAAAGGTGTGTGTTGGGGGTGGTGTGGGTATGTGTGTAAGAAAGCAAAGGAAAGGAGGGAAGGAAAGAGGAAGGAAAGGAGGAGCAAAGGGAGAAAAAGAAGAAGAGGAAGAGAATGATAAAAAGAGAGGGAGAGTGGGAGGGGAAGAGAGATAGTGAAGGGAGAAGACAGATTTCAATTTCCCTTAATACCAGCCATGTTTTAGCCAGTTGTACTCTTGTCCTTTACAGACCTTGAATAGGTAAACCTCTATCTCTCTTCTTGCTTAAACTAGCTGTAGTTGGGTTTAGAGAGAACAGAAGGACTAAGTGGAATACACATATTAATTGAGGGGCCTCATCCAAAACTCAGGTTCTGATGAGTTTCTGCTTAGGCAGTCCTTATATTTAGTTCTCTGTGCATGGCATGGTGGCTGAGGGGTCCTGAGGGCAAGAAAAGCAGCATGAATGTGGTTTTACCAGGCTGAACCATGAGCAAGCATGAAGGCAGGATATCAAAATGTAAAAGAGCATAAGGTAACTCACTATAAATACCTCAAACAGCACTGACCACTCTTAATGTGTTCAGATCATCATGAAATGATGCAATTTATGTAAGCAATCTAGGTATTTTTATGCACACATTTTGATTTAGCAATGCTTATAAAATCAGCAATAAAGTAAGCAATATTTTTTATGCATGATATTGGCAAGCCAACAAACAATCATCTGGATACTTACTTCAGAATATTTACCTGCATCTAAATCTTTTTTATATGAAATTTGTATAAAGTATACAGATAGGCAACTGAAGTGATTTCAGTTTTGTGAGGTGTTGACTTTCTTCTCTCTTCTCCTTCTTGTTCTCTCTCTCTCTCTCTCTCACACACACACACACACATACACTTAAGAATAACAATTTGTGGTTAAAAATTCAAAAAGTAGGGAAAACAACTGAATGTATCACAGTTTTCATGTTTTATGTTTAATTTATAATTCATTAAAATCATTTACTATATGATTGAGAATGGATTATTACAAATATAGAAATGATAAACAACTTTAAAACAGTTGTCCAGCTTATTCTTTTAGACTTTTGAAAGTATCTGGGTTTTTTTATGGGTGGGAATACATACTGAGGCTGACATTTTTTTTGTCCTCCTCACCAGTGTGTAGTAATCAGTTGATTGTTGACTTCAAAATATCCTGGAATCCAGGGTTTATAAAAGGCCTCAGTTCCACTCCTTAGACTTAGGAAATCCTCCAAGTGGGAAGTTCTGCTGCTTTCTCCCTTTAGGACAGTCCCCGTTCAGTTCTTGAGCCAATCCAATTGGAAACTGTGTCAGAAGTTCACAATACCATCTGGTGATCATTTTTATTTCAGTTAATTAACTCACAGCCTTTTTCTATAACTTGTCTTTAAACCACCATAATTTTGGCTGAATGAATAAAATGTGGGGATCTATGTTACTTTCCTCCATCAAACACCCCTGTTCAGTCAATTATAAAGCCACCCAGAATCTCAACTTCACAGCCTGGGTCCTGATCTTCTGCTTGGATCCTATGAGTTCCCTTTACTAGATACTCAGGTCTAATATCTCAAGGAGAGCTGTTGTAATATGACAAATATGGAGACATATTTATATTAAAAAATCTGCTTATTTGAAATTCAAATTTAACTAGGTGCCTTGCATTTTCATTTGTTAATTCTGTGAATGGGTAGTTGGGTCCAGACTATGAATCAGTACCAAATAAAGAGAATTCTTTGGGTAATATTAAAACCTTATCCAACCCAAGGAAACACTTCGGTATAATGTCAGATCCTACAGTCCCATCATAATTGAGTCCCTCTTTTACTAGTGGCTACCTCTGATATTTTGTAGAGTTTTCTTTACTCAAGATCTCATTTTTTTCAATAGACATAGAATCTCAGCCAGGTAATTTCAAAGGTAACTTCCAAGTCTAAATTCTTCCTCAAATCCTAGCACTCCTGAATATAAACCCAGATTTTATCATGCACACCTAAATCTTTGGATTCCTAACTCTGTGTTATCCAGAGTGAGCTCTTAAAGAATGTCAAAGGCTGGCATCTTGTATTAGTGTGTGTGCATATGTCACTACAAGGGGACACCCTACACTTACCCTGTAGAATATGAGAATATTCTAAATTCCTCCAGATTTTCATAACAGAAGAAAAGCATTGAACTTCTATTAAGACAATTAACAAAATGGAGATCGTACTTGCAGTTGGAAATTTCATTTAAGAGCAGCGTTATCTTGCACATAATTACAAGTCTATAGTAATAGACTTGTTTGTCCTTTGCCAGCAGTTTAGGAAAGAAACTAAAATTTAAAGTGTGATTTCCTTACTGCTCTTTTTAATTCTTACATATTCAAGGGAGTTATTTTACTTAGGGCAACTTATGGTTAATTTTCTAAATAAGCCAAAGTCTCTGTTATTAAAATGAAACTAACTTTTAAAGTCCAGTTCAAATAAATCAAAACAACTATAGGGAAAAAACCCTAGAGGATCTTAGAAACTAAGCATGTGCTTACAAATTAATCTTATAGCTCACATGACACATGTTTTCTCAAACAAACAAAAAAGCTGAATGTCATTTGAAATAAAATATGTCAATTATCTCAATGACCAGTAATGCCAAGTTCATAAATACTTGAAACTGAGTTTTCTTGGTAGAGTATTGAAACAAGAGCACTAGCATCAGATATGCGCTTAGAGGTGGAGAAAGAACATTACAAAATAACTGTGCAAAAATAAAATAAGTGCTTAGTAAAACAGTTGGGAACAAATTCAAAAAATGTTTTTGAGAGTTGTCATTTACCTTGAGCCAATCTGAGAGCT
The DNA here is from genome assembly GCF_024610735.1 of Ursus americanus. Classification (NCBI taxonomy): domain Eukaryota; kingdom Metazoa; phylum Chordata; class Mammalia; order Carnivora; family Ursidae; genus Ursus; species Ursus americanus. The sequence continues at coordinate 55,771,131 of NC_142144.1, read as the reverse complement.
ATGATAAAAATATTGCTCTTATATTTATTTATTATCCAACTGAAATAGTGGTAGTTGTGATTTCTACAGCTTAAAAAATCAAATCAAAAAGTTTAAATAATTATGTGAATGATCTGGTTTAACATTGAATGAAAGAAATGAAATTCACTCCTCGAACTCAATTCTCCTTTGTAAAAAGTGATAATGGCAATTAAACAATAGTAAATGTATAGAAGCAACAAAACAGATCTGTCTCCACACTAGGTATCAAAGAAGATGTGGAGCCTTGAGGTATACTGGCCTTTTGGGCATAAAGAAATAAGATGTACCTCCTAGAATCTAGTAAACTCAATAGATGCCTTGTAATATGCTCAAGGAAAAAGTTGCTTTAGTTCAACAAATAATATCTTCCCTCCAGAAAATGTGCCTTAATCAAACAGAAGTGTTTAAAGACCAAAAGCGTTACTTAATATGACAAGGCTACCTGTTAAATGCATACTATTTAATTGACAAACTAGGCTCTAAAGATGAAATATCAGGTTACTTGAAAATCAGTGTCCAGAAAGGTGAAATTAAAGACAAATCAATTTGGAGACTGAAAGAAATAAAGATAAAATTTAAAGAATAAACAATATATTTGATACAAACACTGGTGCAATGAAATACAAAATGGGATAATATCATTAAAGAAGCTAGCAGTTTTTGGAGCACTTACACTGATTTGGTACTTTGGTAATACCTTACAGAGTTCATCTTACTTGCTTATCAAACATGCTTATAATGTAGGCTCTGTCATCTTTACGTGCATAGGAGAAATATATTCATAACATTGGAGTCACTTGTTCAAAGTCACCTACAGAGTGGTGAAGCCAAGATTAACAGTGAGGTCTGAAATCCAAAATAATGCTGTTAGCTATTGTACTGTACCATCCTCTGTGCTACATAATTGTTTACAGACAATGTGCTGAAGGGCATTTTAAAAATATAAAAGAAATAGATATATTGCTACTAGAAGTCAAAAGATTCTGTGCCAACTACAGACTTCGATGCTGACTAGCTATATGAACATGGGCAAGTCACTTTAAATCTCTGGGCCTCCTTTTCCTCATCTGTAAAATTAGGAAATGAACCACGGTAGACTTCTGCATTGACAGCCCCCAGTTTGTTCGTGCCTTCCTCTATCCACACCTTTGTATAGACCCTTTGCACACTGATGCTGGGACTGCCACTGTGACTTGCTTTGGTAGATGAGAGAATATGAAATGTGATAAAACACAGGTGTGAAAACTCCTTGCTCACTGGGTCTTACCCTCTCTTGATGCTTCTGGGCTTCCTGCAAAAACAACAATATGAATCATCTCAGGCTAGGGAAACATGTGACTCAGTCATCCTCACCATGTAGTTGGTGAGGCACCAACCATAAGACATGTAAATGAGGTCAGCAGACTGTAGCCACATGAGTGAGTCCAGAAAAAGCCACCAGAAGAATTGCTCAGCTGAGCTCAGCCCAAATTGTCACAGATACAGTTGTAATTGAACAACTGATTGTTCTTTTCAGCCATGGGTAAACAATTTTTTTTTCCATAAAGGGCCAGATAATAAATATTTTAGGCTGTGCAGACTATACAATCTCTATCACAACTACTCAACTCTACTGTTGTAGCATAAAAGCAGCCATAGACAATAAGCAAGTAAATGGGCATGCTGTCTTCCAATAAAACTTTATTTACAAAAATGTGGTAGTAAAAAACAACAACAAAAAAATGAAAACAAAAAAAACAGGAAACACTTGGATTTGGCCCTCAGGCAGTAGTTTGCCAATCCTTGTTTTAAGCCAAAAAAATTTAGGGTTGTTGGTTATATAGCAAAAGCTGATAGTTAGATCAAGATGAGTTCATTAACACTGAGAAAATCAATTCTGTAATTAGAATTTGCATTACAAGTGAAATCAGAATTACATTATTCCAATTAAAATCTGCTCCCTAAATACCAAGTTTTCATCACTGAACTGAATAGAAAATGTTTCCCCCCCCCCTAATTCAAATTTATTTTTAGTGGAAGTGATTGCTTAAAATTTGGGATATAATACTAAAATTATATTAACTAGAATAATGAAATATAACTGAAATTTCACACAATACCTCCTCCTTGGCCCTATGAGACTAACACTCTCAGGCATGCATGTACACACAGTTAAAGTTTAAAAATCACTAGTTAAATGTGCTTTAAAAAGCACAGTTGCTAAGCAAGATTATAAACCCACTGATTTAAGGAATGTTAAAGAGACTTAAAATAAGAAACTAAAATTTTCCAAATATCTTATTATACATATTAGATGTATTGTTTAATATAGTGTCAAATGTGGTCCTTCATGTGATGTGCCAGTTGTAAAGGCCATCTCTAAACTATGAGAGTGAAGAGGGGATGATGATGAGGAATATGGTAGTTTTGAAAGATCTGTGTGTCCTTGAGTGCTGAATGAGGATAATTATGACCCAAATATGTCACTTTTAATTTATGCAGAATATATCTCAAAAGAAATTCTGTTAATGTTATTAACTGAGGGAAGGATTTTAGTGTAAAAGAGAACTGATAACATCAAAGAGTGTGTATGTATGTATGGAATGAAGAGTAGGGGCAGAATGTGGGCAGCAGAGAGTAGAAAGACAGAAGGAGAGAACTCACAGCAAAGAGTAAAGTTTGAATTGAACTTCAAGGAAACTTCGGTTTAAAGGACAGTGAGAACAGTTCTGTGTTGAAATTTAATATTAGAAAAAAAAAGACCTAACCTAGATGCTACTGCTTTAACTTATGTGGGACAAAAATTCAGAGTATTAGGACCATTAAGAACATTCTAGAAGCTGTCAAAATACTATCAGGAGAATTCATGACGAAACTAAGGAATAATTCCTGTCTTTATGAATAGTCAGGGATTAGGCAGATGGATTTAGGCCAACATTTTGGTAGTCAGGTTGAATGAATATACATAAAAAATAGATGTACAAATGATAGGCCCTAAGTATGTCAAAAACACTGACATCTAACACTAGGTGTTAAGATCAAAATTATGTAAGAAGTAACTATGATTTAAGCAGTTAGAATTGTGGTTTTATGAATACATGGATTAGTTCATAATTTATTTTTTTTTTAATGCTTAGTTTTTTTCAGACACAGATAGCAAATGACTGGAACCTATTAGCAAAATATAGGAAAGGAAGAAAATTTTGTCCAGGGCTTTCCTTGGTTAAGAATTATCTTAAATTTTAAGAATAAGTAGGAGTAATATCTGTGGATTGCTGAAAGTAATATAAATTGGTACAATGTTTCTTAATGCATTTTGGCATTAAGAATCAAGATTCTTAATTGTTTATGTATCTCATATAATTTACTCATAATAATAACTATTATAAAATTTTATGCATAAATATGTTCATTACAGTCATTTAATTTTTTTTCTAAACTGACAACAGGAAGCCCAAAAATAAGAAAATGGTTAAATAAAATACAGTAAAAATGAATATATTTTATATGACCATGAAAAATTCTGAAAAGTTTCAATAATCTGAGAATCTTATTACCTTAGTTGAATAATATAAAAGCAAAATAAAAATCACATGTACGTAATGATTATATATATACAAATAAGTATATACATGCTTATTTGTAGAGAAAAATCTGTCAGAAAATATGCTAAACTAATAATAGTAATTATTCCTGAAGTGGCAACATTTACTCGTTTACACGTTTAAAATTTTCTAAATTTGCAAATATGAACCAATATTGTATTTATAGGGATTTAAAAATATGGTGTCAGGAAATACTATTCCTTCTAGCTCAAAAACTCTTAAATATTTTTTACTCCAACATTCAAGACTGGTCACAATATGTTACCGAGTATTTTTTTTTTAATCCAATTCTACTCTTTCTTTACACATATTGCAGATAGATCACACTTTCTTATTTTTATTCTTCAGTCCAGTACCTTTTTTCTGTTTACCTAAAACACTTCACCTCTTTCTCCCCATCTGTCTCCTTCCTGTTTTTGAACTCTCTCCTTAATGTAGATCTTCTCTGATTTAGAATGGGGTTTCATCCCAATAAACCCATCAAAATCGAAAGCATCCTAAGTTGAAATGCTTAGGCCAGCCTATCTTAACTGTGTTCAGAACACTTACATCAGCTTACAGTTGGGCAAGATCACTTCACACAAAGCCTATTTTATAATAAAATGTTAAATATCTTATGTAATTTACTAAGTACTGCACTGAAAGTGAAACACAAGATGATGATATGGGTACAGAATGGCTGTAAGTGTTTCAGTTGCCTGCCCAGGTGATCAGGTGGCTGACTGGGAGCTGGGTCACTGCCTCTACCCAGCATCACAAGAAAGTATCATAACGCAGGTTGCTGGGAAAAGATCAAAGTTCAAAACTTGAAGAGCAGTTTCTACTGAGTGTGTATCACTCTCACACTATCATAAGTCAAGAAATTGTAAGTCAAACCATAGTAAGTTAGAGACCTTCTGTGCCCTCCCATCCCAGCAACCCTAGAAAACCACTGTGCTGAGCAGTTCTCTTACCTTCTACTGACAGTGAAATGTCGTCTGCTCAACTGTCAGGGATGAAAACCCAACTTAAACCGAAATGGAAGAAAAGAGGGAGAGGTAAATATGTTTGCTCATTTAGGCAGGGTTTGTCAACCTCAGCATTACTGCTATTCTTTGGCGGGGGGCGGGGGGGGCATTCTGTTCTGGGGATTGTAGGATGCTTAGCAGCATCCCTGGCCTCTACCTACTGAATACCAGTGCCCCCCCCCCCCCCGCCACAGTGTCACAAACAAATGTTTCCAGACACTGCCAAGGTCCTCTTGGAGGCAAAATTACCAAACTGAGGACCACAGGTTTTAGAGAAAATGTAAAAGCCTGTCTGATCCTAAAGACTAAAGTCACATTCTCAAAATTAGTTCCTCCATCCAAAAGGCTGTCACTCCCCAAGCTGGTCACTGTCAACCCCACACTTCAAATATTTCAGATTAAACATTTTAGGGCAAACAAATACAGTATTCAAAAGAGTAACTGATAAAAAAAAATCGGATGCAATCTTTAATTGCCCTAACCATCAATTAATCTCTTTGGTCCATGTATTAGACTATTTGGAGACACAGGCAGGGCCACATATTCACCCTGACTTACAGTATTGCTGTTGGTGCTAATCAACCACCTGAAAAAGGAGATGTTTTGATTCTAAGAAGTGAGAGGGTGCTCAGTTGTTCTTAGTTTTTTCTCTGCCTAGTAAGACTGTAAGCTACTTAAAGGCAAGCGATGCATTTCCAACATCTTTTTGCACCCACAGCTCCCAGAATGCTGCCTTGCAAAAAGTTCAATACATAGTGTCTTATTACCTAAAACTTTTTAAAGGAGGTTACAACTTTTTTTAACTCACTGAGAATAAACCGTTCTCATTTTTTTGAGTTTCAAAAAAGTATCTTACAATCTCTATAGAAACCTTCTGAATATGTTAAATTCAATTTTTTCTGTAAAATTTAAAAAATCTTAAAAATAATCTTTTAAAAATAAAAAACTGCTTTAATATTTTAATTAATTTGATATAAATGAACACTAAATTTGCCAGCTAGAATGAAATATGCAGTGTGATAGCATTAAAAGACAGAATTAGGAAAATATGGAATGAAGACAAAATATAAACTTTTTGAGAGAAGGAATTACATGTTACACTTATGATAAATACTTTGCGGTTATATGATAGAAATCATATTTATGTAATTTAACGATGTAATATAAATAGTTATATTTCTATAAATATGTAATATTTGTTTCTATATGTGTAAATGTTTGCATGCATATATATGTTTTAAATAATAAGTGTCTAGCAACATGCATAAACCTATATAAAGTTTTAGAATTGCAAATATCTTTTGAAATGTTTTAAATTTATCTTCCTTAATCAAATTATCCATGAAGTTTATTGTATTTTTTAAAAAGCCTTTTAAAAAATGTTTACAACACTTTGTTTGGAAATAAAAATGTATTATGTTGGTGCAGGGCTTCTATTACATCATGCTTTTAAAAATAGAAGATGACAAAGCAATGGATTTCAGGTAAGGAATATGAGTCTCAAGTCAAGGAAACACAATTCAAATTGGATTCTAAAGAGTTTGAAAGCAAACTAAATGAGCCTTGTTGTATATATTTTTTGTTTCCTATAATTTTACAAAGCAATTTTTATCTGTCAGAGAGGGGTGTGCCAGCTATTGAAAAAACCTAATTTGAATAAGATATAAAATGCAGAACTGCCATACAAAATCCAAAATAAGAACCTGACTTCCATACCAGATATATTATTTGATCTTCAACTCCTTGGGAAACATTTCAGTCTCAATAAGGACAATTTACTCTAAATGGAATTATTTTTGAGGATAGAAATATGGTATTTGATGCATATTCAACCTATTCTAGGATGTAGACTATTTTATGATCCTATGAGAAATTAGCTGAAATTTATAATTTAAAGATTTTTCCTAAAGCAATTCAAATTCTTGAGCTTGATGTTGTAATAGGTAAAGTTAAGGGAAGCAATCCTTGAGCTATGTTTATCTGCACTTACATTTCAACTCTTTAAATATTTTCTATATTTGGTTCACTTTAAATGCAATTTTTAAAATTTCATATATTTTTTAGAAGGAAATTAATGTCTTTTTGCATTGGCATTTTTTAGTGGTTACAAATAGTATTTAACACAGGAAAGTTATGCAAATGGTACCTTTAATCTACTGTTGATTTTAGAGTAATTGAAATATAAAGAGCAAATCAGAATCTCTTGATGACACCTGAGAACATAATACTTCTAAGACACTGCACTTCACAAAACAACAAATTCATAATTTCAAAACAACAAATTCATAATAATGAAGCAATATTCATAATTAGCATCTAAGTGCTGTCTCATAAATTAATAAGCAAACTATCCAATACTGATAAAACACAAATGTTTCTTATGATATGGAATACTTCTTTGGTTTGTTGTAGTTCTGTTTTTGATTGTTTTGTGGTTTTGCCTCCAGTCTGTTTCTGGGCATTTTTTATAACAGCTTTATTGCGATATAATTCACATACCATATAATTCACTCATTTGAAATATACTGTTCAATGTTTTGCTATATTTACAGTTATACAACTGTCACCACAATCAATTTTAGGATATTTTCATCCCCCAGAGAAAAGGCCGTACTCTTAGTCATCACCCATCACTTCCCCCTAAACTCTTCCCAGCCATTGGCAACCACTAATTTTACTTTCTGTCTACATTTGCCAATTCTGGACATTTTATATAAAAGAAATAACAGAATATGTGGTCTTTTGTGACTGACTTCTTTCACTTGGTATAATGTTTTCAGAGTTCACCAGTGTTGTATCATGTATGAATAGTTCATTTTGTTTTATTGCCAAATAATATTCTATTTTATGGATATGCCACATACTATTGACTTGTGTTCTGATAGATATTTGAGTTGTTTTGACTTTTTGGCTATTGTGAATAGTTCTGCTTTGAACATTTATATACAAAATTTTGTGTAGACATATGCTTTCATTTCTCTTGAGTATATATCCAGGAATAAACGGTTTTGTTTTTTGAAAACAGAAGAATGCACTGCTAAACATTGTTTTTTAAATAATATTTTCTTCAAGTAATTCCTATTTTCTTAACAGTTGGGGAAATAACAATCTTTTGAGACAACACTACATTTTGTTCTTGTGATGTTCATAAGACACAATTTCAAATGATAATTTTGCTTTCCATTTTATAAATACAACCAGTGTTGGAACTCACATAAATAGTGGCTTACCTCCTATTTTCATTTGAGACCCTGTTTAAAAAACCAGTAAGCTAAGTAAGCTGCTATCTAACTTGATATTTTTTTCTCTAAACAGAAATATTTGGCTATTTAAAATTTTAATATATGCCTAAGAAACTGAGAGAATATCACATGTCATGTGAGAATTCTTTTAAGTCTTCCTATCTTAACTTGTAATAAATGTCTTTCTTCTGTGGGATGAGCAATTGAGATGTTATCCATCAGTATTCTGTTTCAATTCAGTAGAAATGAAAAATGCCTGATGTCACTGTCAAACACACTCAGGGAGATTTGATGAGCAAGCCCCTAGGAAAATTGTCTTTTCTCAACAGTGCTCTGATGATTGGCATAATTTGTGTGCAGATGTTTTCCTTCAATTTAAAATTCTGATATTCAGAGAAGAACTTACCTTTTTCAGATGATGTACCCATAATTTAACAAGAGAATGCATCACTAAGAAATTATGACATATACGTGGGTTTTAAAGCACCCTTTGAGACCAACTATAGCTCTAGAACCAGTGTCCCACTTTGCTTCATCAGTTTATAGATCCCCTGATTTCATATTGTCACACCATGCAGTGCATATTAGACTTTAAATATTAAGTGAATGTTGTTAATACTTTTTTTTTTTTACAATCCAATAAGAAAACTGCTTTTTTTTTTAAAGGAGGTTTTTGCCCCAGACAGTTATTTTTTTTTAAAGATTTTATTTATTTATTTGACAGAGATAGTGACAGCCAGCAAGAGGGAACACAAGCAGGGGGAGTGGGAGAGGAAGAAGCAGGCTCATAGTGGAGGAGCCTGATGTGGGGCTCGATCCCATAACGCCGGGATCATGCCCTGAGCCGAAGGCAGACGCTTAACGACTGTGCCACCCAGGCGCCCCAGAAAACTGCTTTAATACAATAAAAGGATTGGGTCTTTTATAGTGACACATATTAGAAGTAAGAAAGAAAAAGAAAAAGCAGATGAATACAAATTAATGTTTAACCTGACTGAAATTCAACCCAAAAGTTCTGATGCATTAGATATGCCTTTGTTTTGTCAAAAAAATATCTCAGTGTGGCTCCTAAGTGTAAATCAGAATTTTTCCAAGGTCATGTGCAATCCACAATTCCTGGTTCATTATGAAATAGCTGCTTTGGTAAGCTGATCAAAATGTACATGGTTTCTCTACCCGAAGAACCACTAAGAAGGGAATGAGGTACTAAACTGACAAAGAAATGCTGCTGATTCCTAGAATGGGACTGAGTTTGTGAGATCAAGATTAAATTCCTTGGTAGCACACAAATAAACAACCTAACTTTACACCTAATGGAACCAGAAAAAGAACAACAAACAAAACTGAAAAAACAGTGGAGGGAAGTAAATAATAAAGATCAGAGCAGAAATAAATGATATAGAAACTAAAAAGTCAATAGACTAGATCAGTGAAACCAGGAGCCAGTTCTTTGAAAAGATCAACAAAATTGATAAACCTCTAGCCAGACTCATAAAGAGAGAGAGAGAGAGAAAGGGAGAGAGTGAAAGAGAAAGGACTCAAACAAAAATCACAAATGAAGGAGAAATAACAATCAAGACTACAGAAATACAGAAAACTATAAGAGAATATTATGGTAAACTATATACCAACAAATTAAACAACCTAGAAGAAATGGGTAAATTCCTAGAAACATAACCTACCAAAGCAGGAAAAAACAGAAAATTTAAACAAATTACCAGCAAGAGAATGAATCAATAATTAAAAACTTCCAAAAAACAAAAGTCCAGGGCCAGATGTCTTCACAGGCAAATTCTACCAAATGCTTAAAGAAGAGTTAATAACTATTCTTCTCAAACTATTCCAAAAAATAGAAGAGGAAGAAGGAAAACTTCCAATTTCATTCTATGAGGCCAATATTACCCTGATATCCAAATCAGATAAAGACATTACAAAAAAAGAGAACTACAGGCCAGTATCTCTGATGGACATAGATGCAAAAATCCGTAAGAAAATATTAGCAAAACAAATCTAACAAAGCATTAAATAAATCATTCACCATGGTCAGGTGGGATTTATTTCTCAGATTCAAGGGTGGTTCAATATTTGCAAATCAATCAATGTGATACATCACATCAACAAGCAAAAGGACAAAAATCACATGATGATTTTAAGAGATGCAGAAAAAGCACTTGACAAAGTACAACATCCATTCATGATAAAACCCCTCAACAAAATAGGTTTAGAGGAAGCATATCTCAACATAATAAAGACCATACATAAAAACCCCACAGCTAACACCATAGTCAATGGGGAGAAACTGAAACCTTTCCCCCTAAGGTCAGGAACAAGACAAGGATGTCCACTCTCATCACTTTAATTCAAAATAGTACTGGAAGTCCTAGCCACAGCAATCAGACAACAAAAAGAGGCATCTAAATTGGTAAGGAACAAAGGTGCCTGGGTGGCTCAGTCATTAAGCATCTGCCTTCGGCTCAGGGTGTGGATCCCAGGGTCCTGGGATCAAGCCCCACATCGGGCTTCTCCTCTGGGAGCCTGCTTCTTCCTCTCCCACTCCCCCTGCTTGTGTTCCCTCTCTCTCTGGTTCTCTCTCTCTCTCTGTCAAATAAATAAATAAATATATCTTTTAAAAAGTAAGTTGGTAAGGAAGAAGTTAAACTTTCACTGTTTGCAGATGACATGATGTTATATATAAAAGACCCTAAAGAGTCCACCAAAAACTACTAGAACTGATAAATGAATTCAGGAGGATACAAAATCCATGTGCAGAAATCTGTTGCATTTCTATACACTACTAACTAAATGGCAGAAAAGAGAAATTAAGAAAATAATCCCATTTACAACTGTACCAAAGTTAAAAAAAACAAAAACAAAAACCTGGGAATAAACCTAACCAAAGAGATGAAAGACCTGTACTCTGAAAACTATAAGACACTGATGAAAGAAATTAAAGACGACACAAAGAAATGGAAAGACATTCCATGCTCATGATTGGAATAATAAATACTGGTGAAATGCCTGTACAACCAAAAGAAATCTACTAATTTAATGCAATCCCTATCAAAATACCAACAGCATTTTTCACAGAATAAGAACAAGCAATCCTAAAATTTATATGGAACCACAAAAAAACCCTCAAGTAGCCAAAGTAATTTTGAAAAGGAAAAGCAAAGCTGAAGGTATCACAATTTCAGACTTCAAGTTATATTACAAAGCTATAGTACTCAAAACAGTATGGTACTAGCACAAAAATAGACACATAGTCAATGGAAGAGAATAGAAAACCTAGAAGGGAACTCAGAAATAAACCCACAACGATATCATTAATTAATCTTCAACAAAGTGGGAAAGAATATCCAATGGGAAAAATTCTCTTCAATAAATGGAGCTGAAAACTGTGTCTGCTACTTGCAAAAGAATGCTTACATCATACAAAAAAATAAATTCAAAATGGATTAAAAACCTAAATGTGAGACCTGAAATCATTAAAATCCTAGAGGAAAGCATAGGCAGCAATCTCTCTGATATTGGCCATAGCAACATTTTTCTAGATATGTCCTCTGAGGCAAGGGGAATAGAAGCAAAAATAAACTATTAGGACTACAACAAAATAACTTTTAAGAGCTTCAGAATAACTAAATAACAACTTCTACACAGCCTAGGAAACAATCAGCAAAACTAAAAGACAACCTACTGAATGGGAGAAGATATTTGCAAATGACATATCCCATAAAGGGTTAGTATCCAAAATATGTAAGGAATTTATAAAACTCAACACTCAAAAAACAAGTATTCCAATTTTAAAAATGGGCAGAAGACATGAACAGACATTTCTCCAAAGAAGACATCCAGATGGCCAACAGACACATGAAAAGATGCTCAACATCACTCATTATCAGGGAAATGGAAATCAAAACTACACTAAGATACCACCGCACGCCTGTCAGAATGGCTAAAATCAGCAACACAATAAACAACGGGTGTTGGAGAGGATGTGGACAAAAAGGAACCTTCTTGCACTGACAGTGGGGATGCAAACTGGTATAGCTACTTTGGAAAACAGTATGGAGGTTCCTCAAAAAGTTAACACTAATTCAAAGGGATTCATGTACCCCTATGTTCACAGAAGCTTTATTTTTTATAATAGCCAAATTATGGAAGCAGCTCGAGTTTCCATTAATAGATGAATGAATAAAGATGTGGGGCATGTGTGTGTGCATGTATGAATATTATTCAGTCATAGAAAAGAACAAAATATTGTCATTTGCAATTACATAGTTAGTGGCAGAAAACTAAGTGAAAACGTGAGTCAGAGAAAGACAAATACCATATAATTTCACTCACATGTGAAATTTAAGAAACAAAACAGAGTAACAAATTTAAGAAACAAAACAAAGTAACAAAAGAGAGAGAGAGTCAAATCAAGAAAGACATTTAATATAGAGAACAAACTGGTGGTTACCAGAGGGGCGGTGGGTGGGTGAGTGGAAGGATGGGTGAAATAGGTGATGGGGATTAAGGAGTACACTTGTCATGATGAGCACCAGGTGATGTATGGAATTGTTGAATCACTATATTGTATACCTGAAATGAATATAACATTGTATGTTATCTGTATTGGAATTAAAATAAAAAAAAATCCTTGGTAGCATAAATGATGGCTGATATCATGCTATAAAGGGTAACCATAATTAAATTACTTATATTTTACACTTTATTAAAATAATTGAGTATTACTGGATTTATCACTGTTTATTTAGAAATGTATCATGCTTTTTTTTAATTTTTTTTAAAAGAGCCTAGATGACTCAGTATAACAATTGTGCAATGTATTAAAAAAATCTGCATACTTGAAGACATGAGACAAATATTCTTATTTTAGTTGTGTCCCCCAAAAGAAATTCAGCTTTGAGAAATTTATTTAATGTGTGGGTTTCTGTTCTCTCAACTGTAAAGTGAATGCTCTGGCTACCAGTTGACCCCTAAGGTTCTGTGCCACTGTGATATGCTCCCATCACAAGGAACAGCATGGGATAAAAACGGATGGCACGTAAGTCACATTAAGATTTGATCATTTCACAAGAAATGCATTATGAACTGTATATTAACTTCTGCATATGGAGTTGGAGGAAATGAAAATGGACTGATGTGCTAGGAATCCTCACTGAGGACAATGGTCATAATTAACATGTGACTGAATTATTTGGTGGCTGTAGTCTAACAAGTGGTGCTATGCAACAGAAGGTTGTTGCTAAATACAGCATCTCAAAAGCATATTCTTCAAATAGTTTCCTGTGATCATCAGTCCACCTACATTCTTCCATTTAAAAAAGAGAATCTGGGGGCACCTGGGTGGCTCAGTTGGTTAAGTGTTTGCCTTTTTCTCAGGTCGTGATCCCAGGGTCCTGGGATGGAGCACCCCCCACCCCTGCTCAGTGGGGAGCCTACTTCTCCCTCTCTCTCAAATAAATAAATAAGTAAATCTTAAAAAAAAATTAAAAAAGAGAATCTGTTTTGCACTAGTATGACCTAAATTGATATTCAAGTTAGTTAGCAAGTATGGCTCTGGCAGAAGCACAGAAAATTCAAAACAGATGCCAACTGACGGAATATTAGGTCTACAGTCACACCCTTTTCAGGAACTTTCTGTCATCAAGCAGTGTGGTTCATAGTTAGGACTGTCCAGTAGCTTAAGAAAGAATGGAGTTTGTTTTTCTTTTTATTTTCCACTATTTTTGCTGAGTTTTGAAAAAAGAAAAGGTCTTCCATTTAAAGATTTTCAAATAACTTAGAAGCCAGATTTACATTTTGCCATAACTCCATTTACTTTGTCATCTCTCTTTCTAAAATTCCTTTTGTCTTCAGGATGTTCAGGAGCTAGATAGCAACAATGTAAACATGCTCTCAGGACTACTCAGGGGGACTGGAAGGCAGATGTGATTGTAGTGACCAGGGATGGGGGCAGAAAGTATTAACAGTTTACCTACATAACTTATATATACAATGTGACTATGTCTTGCTTAGATACTTCTGAGTTTATGGCACAGTTAAGCAGAAGGGCTTTAAACTCCAAACACTTGTTTTCAAATTCGAAAAGTGCTGCCATGTGTGTTTGTAAAGAATTCTTGATTTTACAAAGGCAGAACATCTAAGGAGACACCACTTATGCCGTAGCCATCATAGATGTATACATTACGGCACAACTATCCTGCAGGTGACAGTGACATAGAAGTATGTTTTTCTTTTAAAATATATATTCATATTCTGCTAATTTTTTGAAAGATGAGAGTACCTTGAGTAGATGGAGTTCTTTTCTTTTTTCTTATTTGTGCAAAGATACCATATGGAGTAGAAATGGACCTGTATCTGAAATATATTATTTTCAAGCAACAAATCTTTAGGCAATTTTTTAAACTTCTTTGAAACTTATTTTTGTCCTTGGTTAAAAAAAAAAAGGATTAATGTACCTGTAGGTTTATTTGAGGATTAAATCATCTTGTCTGTACACATTAAGTACTCCTTAAATGGTGTTATAATCTGGTGTTGATAATAAATAGTGCTAGTTTATTACCATTTTGTGAGAATTAAGGTAAGATTCTATTCCATTACCGGAACAGACTGCCAAATATGAGGGCACATCCCTCCCCCCTTCTTCAACATCACATAAAGGTAGTAACATCTGCCAGCACCAAGGTCAAGGTCAGTTGTCCCAGAATTGGAGGAGATGATCAGTATAAAAGTATTAAAAACATCCCTTTAACAAATAGGAGAGATGTAATTTGGAGTTAGAAAATGGTAGAGCCATCAGCACAATATGACTTAGGAATATTTGCAATAGCCCAAGTAGAGAAGATCCCTAAAGAATATTATAATGAGAGAAGAGAACCTCAAAATTAATATGGCACATGGGTTTTGGGGCCACCGTAATTTGGGGTACTTTTGAATAAATGACTCATTTTGTCTCTCATTGCTGAAGAGCTGAGGCCCTTCACCAACAGTTGACCAATTTCCAGTTATCTTACCTCTTTCAATTGTACCTTTCTGACCCTATAGCAATGCTTAGCACAGGCTTGTTGGGATGCCCAAACTTTTGAATAATGATTTGCAGCAATGGCATTTGGATGAATAAAATTGTGAAAAAATAAATATAACAAAAAAGTAATTTAAAAAATAATTTCTACAGAGGATCTCACATTAAATACATGGAAAGGCCTTAATTTAGCCATTGCTTTCATTTGCATATTTAATTTTCCTTGGGAAATGCCATAGGTTCAGCTCATTAACTACTACATGACACAAATGCACAAATGCACAGTCCTGCACTTTCTTTCCTTTCTTTGATGCCTCTTTCACTTACCCCCAAGGACAAGGCAAGAAAAGAGTAGCTAATTTTCTCATTAAAAGAGAACGTAGGTGAAAATGATAACTAATTCCAGTCATTTGAGAAATGATCACATCTCAGTATGCATAGTATCTTGGTAAATCAAGACAAAGTCATTAAAATTATTGTAAAAAGTTCATTTGAGCAACAAATCTTCAGACACATTCATTGTGTTAGCCCCTAGGTACTTCCGTCATCTAATATAGAAAGTTGTAGTAGATAAAGGTATGAATTTTAAGCCTATAAAATTCACTCTTATATATCATATACCTACTGAGTTGATTAAAACGCATAAATATTGCATCTGGCATAAGCCTAGAAAGTAAAGTGGTTCCCATGGTTTTAAATAGCAGGCTTAATCCTTTCAGAGTTGTGGGTGGGAACTGTGTAGGTTACAGGTGGCCTGATCACCAGGTCTATCTCTACTCTTCTTTGAGTGCACAAGCTATACCAAGGTCAGTTCAATTAGAATCTAAATATATTGTCAGAAGATACCAGTGGGATATAGTAGAATAAAGAGTAATCAAATTATTAGCCCTTGGTTCTCGCAGCATGGCTCATCTAAAAGATGGGCACAGAGGAAGGACAGAAATGGAAAGGAAGACCCAGAGGGCCATCCATCAACCTGGTGCCATTCAAAGGCCTTGGTTTCACTGTGTTCCTATTCCTTTTATAGCTGAACCAGAGTTTAATTCCTCATGAAGTGTCACTCTTAAATTTAAACTTGACCTTTTGGAGTAGTTTATTTAAATCTTAGAAAGCAACAGCACCACCACATTGAATTATAAACACACCGACCAATATAAAATACAAATATTTCTCTTATGTCAAAATTGGATTTTGGCATAAGTCCCAGAGATTTAAAGCAATGCATTTTCCACAGTTTATTCTACTAGATAGTTTTTTTTATAGCAAATTAACTTGATCACAACCTTCATCGTTGACATGTATACTTAAAAATAGCGAAGGTTTACATACTATCTGATGCCTTCATCGTAAATCTATGTTTCTTACATTTTTTTCTAAGGTAATCTTCCCAAAAAATTCACAATTTCAAAAGGCAGAAAGTGACAGTGATTAATAGCTTCCTCTGACGTCAGCCTGGACTCTCCGTACCACTCATTGGCCAAGCACTTTGAGGAAATCCCTTTATTTCTTTCTCTGAGCACAGTTCTCCTCAATTGTAGATTGGGAATAATCATAGGACCTAACATATGAGGTTGTTGTAAGCCTGATTGAAATAATCGTATAAGCTGATTAGCTGAGTGTCTGATACAGAATGTTCAGTACATGCTAGCTTATACAATGATAATGGGGAGTTAAAATCCCCTGGTTCTAAAATACAGGTACTACTATTTGAGTTTGCTTAATATCATCTCCATGCTCATAATTTGTCTCTGCTCTAATTACATATAGATCTCCACTCACTTTTTCTGAGATCTTCCTTATCTTTCCAGAATGAAGAAACAGAACCAATTTCTGAGAGTTTCAATGCCAAGAACCCAAGTAGAAATAAGTTTCTGCTTTATTCATTTTTAAAAGGAGCAAAGAAAGTGTAAAACAGAGTCTAACTAACACTTTGTGATGTTTTACAGCTAGAAGCTTGCAGCCTCCCAATGCTCTGGCCCCCTTCTTCTCCAATCTAAACAAGCAGAAAAGAAAAGGCTTAGGGGCTTGCTCCTTTTTCACACAAGCCCTGGCCTACAAGTGTAGTAACCCTCATGCTGACCTTGCTCCCTAACCACAATGAAACCCCAAAACCTCATCATTCAAGTAATACATCTTTTTATACCCTTTGGGTTGTGTGTGCCACCAGTCCTGATGCCTGAGCCAGATTTTGTGTGGGGATGCTTCCTGTGTCTAATGAGTGCCCACAACTCAAGTACACTCAAGTATGAAGTTTGAGTGAGTCAATTTGCAGGTTATCGTCATTCATCTAAATGACTATAATTCACGTAAGGTGTCCTAGAAATCTTTTGTGACCAAATTTTGTAAGAGAGATTTCCAGAAATTCTGCCTCAAAAAGTCTATATTTTTTATACGTAGTACATTAAAACAAACTTTGAGGACACAAGAACTTTCACTTAAGCTAGTCTCACAACATACACACAGCAAATGGCCATTTTTGTACAACAAATACAAACACAGATTATTTTAACAGGTATATTAGATTTTTTTCTCTTTCAGCCAAAATAAAATGCAGGAATGTTACATAAGAAGATTACTTAAAATAACATCCTAAAAGTAAAGGTATACAGGACTTGTGGGATAATGTGTATTCCACCATATGTTTCCCACCCAATTACACCCTGGCGAGAATTTTTATTAACTTTCCCAAAAGGGACATTACTTAAATTAATTTGATTTATAAAACTTTGATTCTCCAAAGTCTTAGGAATCCACATATATTATAGGTGAGATATACTTGTATATTTCCACATTTTTAAAATTGAGAGGAATAACATTAACTTTATATACATGAAGTCTTTTTTGTAAACTACAAATTTAAATATAAAAATATTAGTATATTTACACATATTGTAACAGGGAATAAAAAGAGCTATACATTTGTAACACACAAGGAAGTGATATATGATAATTAAACTCCAAACTGTTTCTTGAGTGCCTCCACTCTGCACAGCTCTGTGTTACACGGTGGATACGGAAGTGAGGAATGGGAAGGCGCACAATTCTAATGAAGCTAAACTGCTGTGGAGAAGAACCGCATTGCTGCGGGTTCATATTGTTCCTCACACTGTACTATAGATTCCATCCCTACAGTAGGACTATCCTCATGATTAGCATACAGTCTTTGGTGTTATTTCCGTACTCTATATATCTTAGTCCCATAATCAAAGAATCACCTACATAGTGGAGTTAAACGAAATCTATATCCCTCTCCAAGGAGATTCTGGCAACCAGGACTCAGGTATAGTGCCTTAAAGGTATTTAAAGGGGCACTTTGATCACCTGGCAGACCCTAGGTACAAATATGGAGTTACTAGAAAACATATATGATAAAATTATTTTAACACCCCTTTATCCCTCATATGAGACCTCTGTTTTGTTGGTGTAGTGTAGATTGAATACTCTGTGTATATCCTTAATATGAAAACGCAGCTTTCTGGGAGCCCTGTGTACAAATGATGTGTCTCAGAAAGTTGAGGGCAGCAGTCAGAGGCTCAGGGTTGCTCTGCTGTGTCTCATCTTCAATCAGATAACTTCTGGCTTCATTTGATTTATACAATTCAGTAATAACATTCCAATTAAGATTCCATTTTAGGGGGAAAAAAGGATTACTTGTGGTACACGTGTGCGCGCGCGTGTGTGTGTGTGTGTGTGTGTGTGTGTGTGTGTGTGTTTTGCTGCTTAAAAAATTTAAATACCTGGTCTAGGTTTTACATTTTCCTCATTTAGGATATAAACAAAATAGTATAGTTCTTCAAATCATGGCAAGATTTACTACTGATTATAAGACATTATCATTTTTAGGACAATCTTTCCATTTGAAAATATATGTAAACTTGCATCTTCTCTTCGTGTATGGCAGAAGTTTTTACTATAACTTTTTTTTTTAAGATTTTATTTATTTATTTGACAGAGATAGAGACAGCCAGCGAGAGAGGGAACACAAGCAGGGGGAGTGGGAGAGGAAGAAGCAGGCTCATAGCGGAGGAGCCTGATGTGGGGCTCGATCCCAGAACGCCGGGATCACGCCCTGAGCCGAAGGCAGACGCTTAACCACTGTGCCACCCAGGCGCCCCTTTACTATAACTTTCTGCTTTAGTCCTCACGTCTCCTTGGATGTACAATCATTATTCTCACTCTTCCCTAATTTGTTCCTCCACTCTGGCTAGTAGTAAGAACATATAACAAATTTACATTAAGGGCATTCGATCATCCACGTAAACTAAAGTTTAAGTGATTTTTTAAAATGTAGAAAATGAAGAAGTTGGCACTGTTTCATGAAAACAGATATGCTTTTTAATTATAACTGACATAATATTTTGGTGATTTAAGAAATATAATAGAGATGAATGACATCTTTTGCCCTTAAACCTTCCCCAGCCCATAAAACTTTGTTAATTGCAAGTCTCCTGTGTGATTTCTTGGTCTCTCTTTTTTTCCGTTCTAATCTTCCTTCTAGCTATTTCTGAATTCCCACAATATCACTTCAATCATTTCACTGATATAACCTATAGAATATTCTCTAAACTCTTTTGCTGTTGGTGGACATCAATGTCCTACTCAAGGTAGTTCCAAATGACAACTTAATCTTCATTACATATCGTAAACTATTTATTAGGTACCTACAATGTGCCAGAAACTGTATTACTGTTGGGCATATAGTGTGAAACTAAAAGAAAAATCCTTTATTCAGAAGATGGATAGTAAAAAATGCTTAACTTCCAGGAAAGTATAAATAATCCCCAAAAGCCACAGTCAAGAATCATAACATTGATTTGCTGCTTTCATAACTTTATTCCTATGCCCTTTACTAGGAATGTCCTCTTATCCTCACTTGTACAAATTCTTATCTTTTGAAGGTTATTTTTTTTCCATTTCTCAGAAACATAGTGAAGAGGATGAAAAGGAATAAAATAGAAAATATATACATATTCTAAGATGCCTAAAAACACATAGCAATGCCAACAGGTACATGAAAAAATGCTCAATATCACTAATTATTTGGAAAATGCAAAACAAAACCACAATTAGATATAACCTCACACCTGAATGACTAGCATCAAAAAGACAAGAGATAAAAAATGCTGGCAAGAATGTGGAGAAAAGGGAATCCTTGTGCACTATTGGGAGGAATGTAAATTGGTAAAGCCAGACAATATAGAGGATCCTCAAAAAATTCAAAATAAAATTACCATATAATCCAGCAATCCTCTTCTGGGAGTATATCTGAAGGGAATGGAAACACTATGTTGAAGAGATATCTGTACCTCCACGTTCATAGAAGCATTATTTACAATAACCAAGACATGAAAACAACCCAAGTGTTCAAACACAACAAACACAAATGAATGGATAAAGAAGTTGTAATATAAAATATAATTATATATAATTATAATCCATATATACCTGAGTAAGTCTTTTAAGTCATATATACATGTCATATATATATTATTATTTGGCCACAAAAAAAATAGGGAATCTTGCCATATGTAACAACACGAATGGACTTTGGAGGCATTATGCTAAGTTAAATAGGTCAGAAAAAGACAAATAAGTCAGACAAAGAAAGAATAATCTAAAAAACAAAATAGGACAACAAGGTCATGCAAATAGAGATCAGACTTGTGGTTACCCAAGGGGAGTTAGGGAAGGGGGACTTGAAAGGAGGTGGCCAAAGGGTACATATTCCCAGTTATAGGAGAAATATGTAGTAGGAATGTAATGCACAACATGATGACTATGGATAACATTGCTGTGTGGTATATATCAAAGTTTTTAAAAGTACTGTATGGTGACTAACATAATATAATAAAAATAAATAAATAAATAAATAAAAGCATCAATCCTATGAGTTCTCATCACAAGTGAAATTCTTTTTTTTTTCTTTTACTTTTTCTTTTTTGGTATCTATATATAATGATTCTGACAATAAATTCATGATATATGTAACTAAAATCATGCTGTATGCCTTAAACTTATATAGTGTTATCTATCAATGATATCTCAATAAAACTAAAAAAAAAAGCCACAGCAAGTCTCCATCAATTTCAGAAAAATTAGAATAATATGAATAAGTTCAAAATAATTAAAATGATAGAACTTTAGAAGTTAAGGTCTACAGTTTTCAAATTTTAGTGTGTTTCAGAATTACCTGGAGATCCTGTTTCTTTGGTCCAACCCCAAGAAATTCTGATTTAGTAGGTCTGGGTAGGTCCTAAAAATGCATTTCTACCAAGTTCCCAGATGACACTGATGCTGGTGGTTCAAGGATCACGTTTGAAAACCAATGATCAGAAAAACAAAAAACAAAAAATGCTACATATGTATAGCTTTATGTATAGCAAATGCTATACATAAATTTAGCATACTTGTCTGATAGCTTTCGCTTCCTTTATGGCACTCTCATTTTCTCAAGCAGAATAAACTCCTTGACACTTTTACATCTCCAAGAGCAATATTCTACAGCTAGAGGGAATAAAAATAATCTGTGGGTTTTTTTTTTTCATAAAATAAGTTATAAAACAGGTGATTCTGATAGATTGACCTTCAAGAGACAACACATAGTCATTTTCCTCTATTGTATGTCAAGCATTTTATTGTTTCCATATTTGATTAATATGCCCATTGTGACATCCATATTTCCTAGGATAGCCCTTCAGCCTGCCACCATTCAGGACTGATTAATGGCAAAAAAAAAAAAAATCTGAAAGGGTTATATGTATATATGAATTTACAAAACTGCTAAAAGCCTCTGAAAATGATTAAAAACAAGTCAGGACTAGTAGTGGCTGAAGTTACTCAAATACATATTTTAGTGGGAAATCGTGGTTAGTCTAGATGTTTTAAGTTAATTCTAAGCAAATATTGATACCAATACTCTTTTTTCAGTTGAATTCATTTACTGTATCTTGAAATAATGATACTTAAATTAATGCTTTCTGTTTTATCTCACACACTTAATAGACAAAACAGGTAAGGTACCCAGTACTATCTGTATGCTTTTCTTTATCACAATTTCTACATTTTCCCTAATATCTGGTAGTTAGAATTGCTTGTGAGAAGCCACTCACAAAGAAACAGTGGCTGAGAAGATAATGTAGATTCAAACCATGGTTCATTTTAGACTATATATTTTCTTTTACTTATGATACTTAAACAAAAATTTGGATGCAATCCAAATTCAATTTTAGAATCCATAGATGTGCAAAATTTAGACTGAGCTAGTCATCGACCATACATATGTAACAAGTTCTGCTATTTTATACTAAAATTGTTGAATCCTTCATAATACTTTGAATTAAAATGACTATCATATGAAGACTCATCCTCATTAAATTTTGAACAAACCTGTTTAACACTTACTAAAGGTCAGGATAACAATTTAAAAAATGACTCAAAAGATTTTTTTAAGTGAACATTCTGAAGTTTTCCAGAATAAGGATCAGTATTCCATTGCATTTTTAAATATGATATAAACTATTTTAGAATTATTTAATATTTTGACACTCCTGATTAAGTCTTTTAAGTCTTTTATGCTAACATAATTACAATGTTATTGGGGTTCTAAGCAACTAAAACAATCAAATTTGCAAAATTAGTCTTTTAGGAAATATTGAAAGAATCAGTTAATTTAACTGATAGGTAATGTTAGATAGGTAACGAGGAGATATTAAATAAGCTCATAGAAGCAGTCATAGAGATATCATGGATTTCAAACCTCATAAAATTGGGATGGATTCCTGACTCCACTACTTATTGGCTCCATAATTTAGGGAATTTACTTAATGCCCTTGAATCTCTAAAATGGAAGTGATAACAGTTTACTTATATGATCAGATATTAACTTAACTGACAGCACAGTCTGATAGTGGCTATTGACATTTTCTTTGAGAATGAGTTTTAATTACTCAATATAAACTTTCATATGTGGAATATGATTTAAATAGGTTTAATAAAAAGAAACAAAACTACTTTTTTCACCCTAGAGGAGCCTTCAGTCTCATCTATAAAATGTAGGAATTGAATTAGATGATTCCTCAGGGCACTTATTTATTATTCTATTATATTCCAGATAGCTGCTATAGGAAATTCTCAATTTAAATGATATTAAGATTCTGTAACAGATAGATTACCCTAATGTTAGCTAAGAAAGGTCTAAAGGCTGTGGTTCTCAAATCTGGCTATACCTTAGAATCGATTGAATGTCTTTAAAAAATACTGATTCTAAAACTCAAATCAGAATTTTTGTGGAGTACAGCTTGAGTGTATCAACAATCCTTTAAATATGATGATTCCAACTGTAGTCAGGGTTGTGAAACACCCCCTTGAAGTAAAATTGTAAGAAATGTAGATGTAGGGGAAGTCAAAAGCATAATCAACAAGAATCCCATTCTATTTCCCAAACTAAAGATTCTCTGATATAGGTGAGCCTCACAAAACCCTTTATCTAATTTCCTCATCCAAAATCCATTGTCTTATTTCCATCTATCTGGAACAAACTCAGCTTGCTCATAAAACAATTCATTTCATTCATCAATACCTCTTCTTTAGCATGATTTTCATGTTAAGAAAACCTCTATTCTCTAATTTCCCAAGACCAAAATCACAGCATGAAATATAAGACTTTCTTTTGTATCACACATCTTTATGTACACACACACACACACACACACACACACACACACACACACACACACACATTCAATCTATCAATTTCTGTTTCACCTTTAAAAGTCACTGAATCAGGAAAGCCCCCTTTTGACTTCAAGATGAAGTTAGATGGAGGACGTAGATGGGCCAAGATATTAGGAAAATCCTGAATTTACCTCCTTCTATAGACATACCAAATCTACAGCTACATATGGAACAATTCCCTTTGAAAAAGAACTGAAAACTAGCTGAACAGCTCCCTGACACGAAACGATAAGAAGGCCATATCATGGTGGGTAGGAGAGGCTGAGCAATGGTCTCATCAAAAACCCCAACCTTGACATGGTAACCCACAATTAGGAGGGATCTCACAAGTCCAGGAGCTTCTCCCTGAAGAGTAAAGGGTTCACCCCATATCAAGCACCTCAAGCCCTAAGACTTGCACTGGAGAGATGAACCTCTAAAACACCTGGCTTTAAAACCAATGGAGCTTATATCCAGGAGACCCAAACAGCTGTATAGAACTGAGATATGCTCTAAAAGGGCTTGCATACAGACTCACATATCCCAGGGCCCAACCCCAGCATAAAAGCAGCAGCTTGAAAAGCATCTGAACTATAGGTGAAGGAGACTCATTTTCTAACCTTAAAGGATCTTCCAGAGTGGCAGGGGTGTTTTGAGAGTCTCCCTGGGGACAGAGATGCTGATGGGTGTCATTTTTACACTTTCCCTCTACCTTGACAATACTGGCAAACATGCACAATCTCTGCTTTCCCACTACCTTGCTAAACCTGGCAGTTACATGCATTCTACTCCTTAATTGGCTCTGGTGGCCAGGGAAGCTTGTGTTCCTAGGTTTCACAGGACTATAACAATTAGAGAGACAGTCCTTGGCAGACTACCACCTCCAGGTTACTGCACAGATAGCAGACTAAAATACATCCCCAGTTTTTCTCTGAAAGAGGCCTATTTACTTGTACTGGAACTGAAGCCTGAAGGGAAGGATTCAGGTTTATTATACATCTAGAGGCTACAAAATTGCTCTCAGGAAATGCAGACAGAGAGACATGACCTTTGTGCTCTCCTTTATCCTCACGAAAACTCAACAGTACCTCCAAGAAAGGAGCCTAAACACAAGTGTGAAACCCTGATTTTTGCACCTGTCACTCAGGGAACACCTCCAGATCTCCTGGTCTGAAGGTTAGCTGGGTTTATGACTACAGTCTTACATGACTGTATATATTTGCATACTTTACAAATAAGCAAACATTTGTAATGCTGCCTGAGGGTCTGGCTTCATATCAACTTGTACCTATCTATTGATGGGGATCCTTACCTTTGGAGCACTGACAGGTCTCAATACTCTCTCAACAATTGAGGCCTATTAAGAATAGGTCAGGTTGCTTAAAAAAATCACAGAGTTTCAAAAGACAACTGAGAACTAAGGCACAGTTGAATGATAAATTTCATCTACTCAAGACCACTCCTTTATGATTGAGAGAGGTAGCTGTTATGTCTAAAACATAGAAATGAATACAGGGAGTCAAGTAAAATGAAGAAACAGAGGCATATTTTCCAATTTTAAGAATAAGATAAAACATCAGGGGAGGAAATTTAATGAAATGGAATGGGTAATTTACCTGATAAAGAGTTCAAAGTACTGGTCATGAAGATGCTTGAAGAACATAGAAGAATGGCTAAACACAATGAGAACTTCCACAAAGAGATAGAAAATATAAGAACGTTGCAAACAAAATATCACAGGGTTGAAAAATATAATGACTAAACTGAAAAATACACTAAACACTTATAACAGCAGACTAGGTGAAACAAAAGAAAGGATCAGGGTCCTAAAAGACAGGGTAGTAGAAATCAACCAAATAGAGTAGCAAAAAGAATTTTAAAAAGTAAAGATGGCTTACCAGACCTATGGTACATTAACAAGTGAACTAATATTTTCATTATAGATGCCCCAGAAGGAGAAGAGAAAGAGAAAGGAGTAGAAACATTATTTGAAGAAAGAATCACTGAAAACTTGCCTGAGAAAGGAAACAGACATCCAGATCCAGGAAGCCCTGTGAATTCTAAGTAGGATGAACCCAAAGAATTCTATGCCAAGATACATCATAATTAAAGTATTAGAAGATAGAGATAAAGAAAGAATCTTAAAAGCAGCAAGAGAAAAACAACTTGTTATGCACAAGGGAACTGCATAAGACTATCAGTAGATTTTTCAGAAAAAACTTTGCAGGACAGAACAGAAAGCATGATAGATTCAAAATGCTGAAAGGAGAAAAGAAAAATCACCAAAGAACAGTGTACCTGGCAAAGTTATCATTCTGAATTGAAGAAGAGATATGTAGTTTTACAGATGAGAAAAGCTAATGGTGTCCATCACCACTAAACTAGTCTTATAAGAAATGTTAAACGGACTTCCTTAAGCTGAAAAGAAAAGGTGTTAATTGGTAGCAAGAAAACATCTGAAAAAATGAATCTCACTGGTAAAGGTAAATATAAAATAAAGGTCATGGGTTCACCCCGTACAAAGCTAGTATGAAGATTAAAAGACAAAGTAGCAAAATTAACTATAATTATAATAATTAGTTAAGGGACACACAAACTAAAAGGCATAAAATTTGACAACAAAAACATAAATGTAATGGGGTGCCTAGCTGGCTCAGTTGGTTAAGTGCCGAAAACTTGGTTTCTGCTCAGGTCAGGATCTCAGAGTCCTGGGATCCAGCCTCAGGTCAGGCTCCGTGCTCAGCATAGAGTCTGCTTAAGACTCTCTCTCCCTTTCCCTTTGCCCCTCTCTGCTCTGAAATAAACAAATAAATCTTTAAAAAAACAACATAAATGTAAAAATGTAGAATGTGTTCAAACTTAAGTTTCTATTAACTAAAATAGACTGCTCCATATAGGGCCTCAAGGTAACCACAAAGCAAATACCTATAATGGGAAATACAAAAAATAGTGATAAATGAACGTAGCATAACACTGAAGAAAGTTGTCAAATCACTGGGGAAGAGAAAAAAAGAAGAAATTGACAGAACAAAATTCAAAATAATCAGAAAACAATTAACAAAATGGCAATAATTACATACCTATCAATAAGAATTTTAATATAAATGGACAAAATTCTCTGATAAAAAATAGATTGGTTAAATGATTAAAAAACAAAAAACAAAAAACAAGACTCATCTGTATGCTGCCTATGAGAAGAGATTCACTTTAGCGTTAAGGACTCACACAGAATGAAAGTGAAGGGATGGAAAAAAATATATTCCAAGTAAATGGAAACTGAAAGAAAACAGAGGTAGCTTAGGCAAAATAGACTTACAAAAATATTTATTTATTTATTTATTTATTTATTTATTTATTTGAGAGAGAGAGTGGGGTAAGGGGTAGAAAGAGAAGGAGAGGAAGAATACCCAGCAGATTCCCCCACTGAGCATAGAGCCTGATACAGGGCTTGATCTCACGATCCTGAGAGCATAACCTGAGCTGACATCAAGAGTCAGATGCTCAACCAGCTGAGCTACCTAGGAACCCTGCAAAATAAACTTTAAAACAAAGACTTGAGGGGCGCCTGGGTGGCGCAGTCGTTAAGCGTCTGCCTTTGGATCTGCGGGTGATCCCAGCGTTCTGGGATCAAGCCCCACATCAGGCTCCTCCACTAGGAGCCTGCTTCTTCCTCTCCCACTCCCCCTGCTTGTGTTCCCTCTCTTGCTGGCTGTCTCTGTCAAATAAATAAAATAAAATCTTTAAAAAAACCAAAAAAACAAAGACTTGAATAAAAGACAACTAAAGGCAGTATATAATGATAAAGGGATCAAGTAAACATGAGGATATAACATTTGTAAATATGCACCCATAGCAGGAGTGCTCAAAATATAAAGCGAATGTTAGCAGACCTAAAAACAAAAATACATAGCAATACAATAAGTAGGAGATTTTAATAGCTCCCTTACATCAATGTATAGATCAGACAGACAGGAATTTAATAAGGAATTATGGGCCTTAAATCACATATAAGACCAGATGGACTTAACAGATGTATATAGAACATTCCATCCAAAAGCAGCAGAATGCACATTCTTCTCATGTACACATGGAACACTCTGTAGGATAGATCATATATTAGGCCACAAATAAGTATTAGTAAATTTAAGAAGATTGAAATCATATCAAGTATCTTTTATGACCAAGATGGCATGAAACTTGAAGCCAATTACAAGAAAAACCCTGGAAAATTCACAAATATGGAGATTAAACAACATGCTACTGAACTGAATGGGTCAATGAAAAAATCAAAAGAGAAATAAAAAAAATACCTTGAGAAAAATGAAAATGGTAATACAAAGTACCACTATCTATGGGATGCAGCAAAAGCAACTTAAGACAGAAGTTCATAGTAATACATGCATATCACAAGAAGAAAAAAAATTTCAAATAAACAAACGAACTCTGCACCAGAGGAAGTAGAAAAATAAGAACAAAGTTAGGAGAATGGAGGAAATAACAAAGATCAGAGTGGAAAGAAATAAAACAGATGTTTAGAAAGAGATTAGAAGCGCACCTGAGTGCTCAGTTGGTCAAGCATCTGATTCTTGACATCAGCTCATGTTGTGACCTCAGGGTCATGAGACTGAGCCCTGTGATGGGGTTCTGCACTCAGTGGGGGGAGTCTGCTTGAGATTCTCTTTCCCTCTACCTCTGCCTCTTTCCCTGTTTGTGCTCTCTTTCTGTCTAAATAAACAAATAAAGTCTTAAAATAGAAAACACTAATAAAGCTAAGAGCTTGTTCTTTAAAAAGATTTAAAAAATGACAAACCTTTATACTCATCAAGAAAAAAAGAGAGGGCTCAAATAATACAAACAATTTAAAAGAGGAGATATTACAACCAATACTACAGACATAGTAAAGATCATAAGAAACTACAATGAGTAACTATAGGCCAACAGAGTAGACAACCTAGAAGAAATTGGTAAGTTTCTAGAAACATAAAATTTTCCAAGACTGAATCATGAAGAAATAGAAAATTTAAATAGACCAGTTACTAGTAAGGAGATTGAGTTAGTAACCTCCCAACAAACAAAAGTCCAGGACCAGATGGCTTCACTCATGGAATCTATCAAACATTCAACGAAGATTTAATAATACCTATTCTTTTCAAACTCTTCCAAAAAGATAGAAAAGGTGGTAACTCTTTCAAAACAGTTTTATGAAACCAGCATTACTCTGATACCAAACGAGACAAGGATACTACTAGAAAAGAAAATTACAGGCCAGTATCCCTGATGAAAACAGATGCAAAACCCTCCACAAATATTGGCAAATTGAATTCAACAATATGTTAGAAGGATCGAAACTACGATAAAGTTGGATTATTCCAGGGATGCAAGAATGGTCAAAATATTCACAAATCAGTCAATGTGATACACTACAATATTAAAATGAAAAATAAAAATCATATGATCATCTCAATAAATGTAGAAAGAGAACCTGACAAAATCCAACATTTACTTATGATAAAAATCTCGGTAAAGTGGGTATAAAGAGGTCATACCTCAAAACAATAAAGGCCTTATATGACAAGCCCACAGCTAACATCACACTCAATAGTAAAAGCTGAAAGCTTTGCCTCTAAGATCAGGAACAAAACAAGGATGCCCACTGTCACCACTTTTATTCAACATAGTACTGGAAGTACTAGACAGAGAAATTAGGCAAGAGAAAGGAAAGAAACGTCATCCACGTTGGAAAGGAAAAAAGTAAACTGTCACTGTTTATGGATAACATGATTTCATATATAGAAATCCCTAGAGACTCTACCCAAAACTGTTGGAACTAATAACAAATTCAGAAAAGTTGCAGAGTACTAAATCAATATATAAGTATTGGTTGCAGGGCACCTGGGTGGCTCAGACAGTTAAGCATCTGCCTTCGGCTCAGGTCATGATCCCAGGGTCCTGGGATCTAGCCCTTCATCAGGCTCCCTGCTCAGTGGAGAGCCTTCTTCTCCCTCTCCCACGCCCCCTGCATGTGCACTCACTCTCTCTCTCTTAAATAAATGAATAAAATCTTAAAAATAAGTAAATAATAAATAAATAAATAAATAAATAAATAAATAAATAAATAAATAAATACTTGTTGCATTCCTATTCACTAACAATGAGTTATCAGAAAGAGAAATTAAGGGGCACCTGGGTGGTTCAGTCAGTTAAGTGTCTGCCTTTGGCTCAGATCATGATGTCAGGGTCCTGGGATTAGGCCCTACATTGGACTCCCTGCTCAAAGGGAAGTCTGCTCCTCCCTCTGCTCCTCTCTCCCAGTCACACTCTTTCACTCTCTCTCTCTCTCAAATAAGTAAATAAAAAAAAAACCCTTTAAAATTATTTTTATTTTTATTTTTATTTTTTTAAATGATTTTTTATTATATTATGTTAGTCACCATAGAGTACATCCCTGGTTTCCGATGTAAGGCTCGATGATTCATTAGTTGCATATAACACCCAGTGCACCATGCAATACGTGCCCTCCTTACTACCCATCACCGGTCTATCCCATTCCCCCACCCCCCTCCCCTCTGAGGCCCTCAGTTTGTTTCTCATAGTCCATAGTCTCTCATGTTTCATTCCCCCTAAAATTATTTTTAAAATAAGAAAAAGAAATTAAGAAAACTATCAAATTGTGGTGCCTGGGTTCCTTCATTGGTTCAGTATCTGACTCTCGATTTCGACTCAAGTCATGATTTCAGCTCAAGTCATGATTTCTGTGTCCTGGGATCAAGTCCGACATGAAGCTCTATGCTCAGTGGGGAAGTTTGCTCAAGATTCTCTCTCTCCCTCTGCCTCTGGCCCTCCCCCCCTAAAAAAAATAAATAAATCTTAAAAAAAAAGAAAACTATCAAATTCTCACACAATTGTATCAAAAATAATTAAATATTTAGGAACAAATTTAACTAAAGAGGTGAAAGAACTATATTACTGAAAGCTATATGACATTAAAGAAAGAAACTGAAGAAAACACAAATAAATGGAAAGATATTTCACACTCAGGGGTGGAAAAATTAATATTGCTAAAATGTCCTTACCACCCAAATAAAACTACAGATTGAATATAACCCTTACCAAAATTCTAATGGCAGTTTTGACAGAAATAAAATTTAAAAATCCTAAAATTTTTATGGAACCACAAAAGATTCCAAATAGTAAAAGTAATCTTGAGAAAGAGGAACAAAGCTGGAGGCATCACACTCCCAGTTATCAAACTGTATTAGAAAGCTATAGTAATTAAAACAGTATGGTACTGGAACAAAAACAAACACATAGATCAATGGAACAGAGGAGAGAGCCCAGAAACAAGCCCACAAATGTACGGTCAATTAATTTATGACAAAGGAGGAGAGAATATACAATGGAGAAAGAAGTCTCTTCATTTTTTTTTTTAAGAGAGAGAAAAAGAGAGGGAAGTGGAGGGTCAGAGGAGAGGGAGAGACAGAATCTTTTTTTTTTTTAAGATTTATATATTTATTTTAGGGAAAGAGAAAGTGTGCATGCAGATATGCGGGCAGGAAGGGGGAGGTGAGGAGGCAGAAGGAGAGGGAAAGAGGGAAACTTTAGCAGACTCCATGCTGAATGCAGGGCCCAACATGGGGCTCGATCTCAGGACCTTGAAATCACCACCTGAGCCAAAACCAAGAGTCAGAAGCTTAACCAACTGGGCCACCCAGGCACCCCGGGAGAGAGAATTTTGAGGAGGCTACATGCCCAGCACAGAAATAACGTGGGTTTCAATCTCACAACCCTGAGATCATGACCTGAGCTGAAATCGAGTTAGATGCTTAACCGACTGGGCCACCCAGGTCCCCAAGAACAGTCTCTTCAATAAATGTTGTTAAGGGGGTACCTTTGGTTAAAGCGACTGCCTTCAGCTCAGGTCATGATCCCAGGGTTCTGGGATCCAGGCCCACATCAGGCTCTCTGCTCAGCAGGGAGTCTGCTTCTCCCTCTCCCTCTGCCTGCTCTCTCCCCCTGCTTGTGCTCTCTCTCTCTCTGTCAATTAAATAAAAATAAATAAAATTGTAAATAAATAAATAAATAAATAAATATTGTTAGGAAAACTGAGCAGCCACATGTGAAAGAATGAAACTGGACCACTGTCTTGCACCATTCACAAAAATAAACTCAAAAGGGATTAAAGACCTAAATGTGAAACACCCTCATAAAACTCCTAGAAGAAAACATAGGTGGCAAGCTCCTTGACATCAGACTCAGTGATGATTTTTTAGATCTGATTCTAAAAGCAAAGGCAAGAAAAGCAAAAATAAACCTGTGGGACAATATCAAACTAAAAGGCTTCTACACAGCAGAGGAAACCATCAACAGAATGAAAAGGCAATCTATTGAATGGGAAAAATATTTGCAAATCATATATCTGACAAAGGGTTAATATAACCACCCCCCGCAAAAACCCTCAGAAAACACAATAGTAAAAAACAAAAGAAACAAATAACAATCGATCAAGAAATAGGCAGAAGATTTGAATAGACATTTTTCCAAAGGAGACATTTGGATGGCCAAGAGACACATAAAAAGATGCTAAATATCACTAATCATCTGGAAAATGCAAATCAAAAACAACGATGAAACATCACATCATATTTGTTAGAATGGCTGATATCAAAAAGACAAGAAAAACAAGTATTTGCAAGAATGTAGAGGACAGGGAGCCCTCATGCACTGTTGGTGGGAATGTAAATTGGTGCAGCCACAATGGAAAACAATATAGAGATTCCTTTAAAAATTAGAAATAGAACTACCAATGATCTAGCAATTCCTCTTCTGTGTATATACCTGGAAAAAAAATGAAAATACTAACTTGAAAAGATATATGCACCCCTATTTTCATTGTAGCATTATTTACAGTAGCTGAGCTATGGAAATAACCTAAGTGTCCTTTGAAGGTTGAATAAAGATGTGGTACATCAACGTGTATTTTATGTATGTATCGGTGGTTGCCCGAGGGGAAGAGGGCTTGGGCATCGACAGAAAGGGTGAAGAGGGGGAAGAAGTACAAATTTTCAGTTGTAAAAATAAATACATTTTTTCTGTTAATAATATTGTACTGCACATTTGAAAGTTACCAAGAGGGTAATTCTTAACAGTTCTCATCACAATAAAAATACATTTGTAAATTGATATGGTGACAAATGGTAACTAGTCTTAATATGGTAATCCTTTTGCAGTATATGCAGATATCAAATTACCTGAAACTAATATGTTATATGTCAATTATACCTCGATATTTTTTCACTTAAAAAGAATTTTTAATAAAAGAAAATAAGGGCTTTATCTCATATTACACAGGAAAAGAAAAAGATTGGGTTAGATGCTGGGATATATGTACTCATAACCCACTGGTCCTTTCCTCCATGGGACTTACTATGCATTCAATTTTATTTTTGTGATTGTTGTTCAGTGTCCATATCTAATGCTAGAATATTACATCCATAAACGCAAGAATGAGTTTTTGCTATTTATTCTCAGAAGCAACACAAAGTGCCTAATGTACAATAAGCACTCAATAATATTTGTTGAATAATGAAAAGTAAAAGTAATGTTTTTATTGGGGCACCTGGGTGGCTCAGTCGGTTGAGCATCTGCCTTCAGCTCAAGTCATGATCTCGGGGTCCTGGGATCAAGACCTGAATCAGGATCCCTGCTCGGCAGAAAGTCTGCTTCTCCTTCTCCCTCTGATCCTCCCCCCGGCTTGCGCTCTCTCTCTGTGTGTGTCTCAAATAAACAAATAATAATCTTAAAAAATGTAATGTTTTTCTTATCATTATTTGAACTTATTCAATTATTGGTAAGGTCTGAGCATCTTTTTAAGTGTCTGTTGGTACTGTGCCTTTCTTTTGTGAATTAGTTTCACTATAGTATAATCTTCCTGACTCATTCAAGCACTGCAATCTATTCGTCTGAAGATAGAGATCAGGTTTCAATTGACACAGCTGAGATTTAAACTGTCTGTTTGGTGTCAAAATGTACAGTTAATCATTGAGAACTGCCATATAACATAAAAACATCCAGCTGATTGACCTAATATCTTTAGGTTTGTGTATGTGGTGAAGTAAAACCCTTTCAATCCTATTCATTGCAAGATTACACAATCCCATTTCTACACATAATAAAGATGAGTCATCCGCCTTTCTGTATTGGTTTGGTGCAGGTTGACTAGATTCCACAAATAACTTGTACCAGAAAGGAAATTGGTCTGTTTCTGGGTACACAAGGTGGGATCTTATCCCAGCCACTGCTTTGCAGGGTGACGTGACCCTGGGCAAGCTCTTCACCTTTTTGCAGTTCTTATTCCTTAACAGAAAAACATAGTTTTGACATACTCTTAGCTCTTTAACTCTTATCTTCTATCATTATTAGCACTATTAACCTATAACTATTGATTGAAACTGGATCTTTTCTACAAATTCTGAGGAATCAGATGTTTTAGACTTGTATGGATGTGTGCACATATTTGTGTGTGTAGGTATATGTGACAAAATATTATCAATGTAGAAAAACTGTTTTATTGAAAAATATTCTACTTTATTCCTGAAGAGATAGTTCACTGTATCAGTTTTCTATTGCTCTAAAAAAATTACGATGAGCGTGGCAGCATACAATGAAACTCATTTATTATGTCATAGTTCCTGTGGGTCAGAAATACAGGGATGGCTTAGTTGGGCTCTCTTGCTTAGGGTCTCAAAAGGAAATGTGCAAGTGTTGGCTGGGATTGCAGTCTCATCTGAGGTCAGGGCCTTTTCTTCAGTCTCCTGTGGTCATCAGCAGAACTCATTCCTTGCAGCTGTACAACTCATGGAAACTTTCTTCTCCAAGGCCAGCAGGAGAGAGGACAAGTGTTTGCTGCTTCCAGTCTCTCACCTCTTGGTCCCTTTTGAAGATCCTACCTGATCAGGTCAGGTCCATCCATAATAATCTCCTTTTGAGTTAACTATTTTTTTTTAAGATTTATTTATTTATTTGAGAGAGCGAGAGACAGCACGTGAGCAGGGGAAGGGGCAGAGGGAGAGGGAGGGAGAGAGAATATCAAGCAGACTCCCCACTGAGCATGGAGCCTGATGCAGGGCTCAATCCTATGACCGATCCCGAGATCATGACCTGAGCCAAAATCAAGATTTGGACGCTTATCCGACTGAGCCACCCAGGCACCTCTCCCTTTGGGTTAATTTAAAGCCCACTGATTAGGGACTTAATTATATTTAAAATATACCTCCACTTTGCCAATTTGTGTGGATTGAAGCAATCTCAGGCTCAGCTGAGTGTGGGATTATACAAAGATGTAGGGTACTCAGGGTCATCTTAGAATTCTGCATACCACATTCATACATCGTGTCTACAACACAATCTGAATATGGGCTACAGAAGAGCTCCACTTTGGACAATATTCCAAATGGTATTATTGTTTAATTTCAATTGTTATTTTGAGCATGATATGAAGGCTATTAATGTTTAATTTTAACTACTTACTGGAACAAAAATTTACTTTTAATTGGGCTAGTAACTGTAATAAAGGTTTTTGTCAGTTATTACCTCTAAGTATCTCTTGAAACAGGCTCTCAAATTAAAATGTAAATAACAGTTCTGAACTATACTTCTTTTTATCTAGTCTATGTGGTGCTACACAAAATTAATGTTTTAAAACTCTGACTTTGCAAAAAAGACAATACATCTGTTTTCACATGAAAGAATAAAGAAAAGTATAAAAAGAAAATATTGGCAAAATGATTTCATTTTATTTTCCCTTGTAATAATGTAAGAAAGCATTTTGTTGGGGTTCAGTATATTAATCTCACTTGAATTTCATTCTTTACAGTGAAATACCCATAAATAATATCTTAACATGAATCTAAATTTAACTCTTCTTATAGAAACACTAAATGATAATTAACAAATCACAATATTTAGGACAGGACTCCTAGGTTTGAATCTCAGTGCCGTTACTAACCCATAAATTGTATAACATTGGACATGTTTCATACCATTTTCTGGTCACAGTATCCTCATAAATAAAATAGGCATAATAATAGGTACCAGCTTTAAGAGGATTATGAAGAAGATTAAATTTGTTAATTAAATTTGTTTCTATATACCTAGAAAGAGCCTGGCACATGGCATTTGTGTCTACGTCTGTGTGTGTGTGTGTTTGTCTAATATATATTTAAATGTTTTTAATCCGTATAAACATGAAATTATGCCTTTCAATTTGGACCTGTGTGTGCACATGATGATAAAGAAATCCCTACACAAGTATTAAAGCATAGAGAGACAAAAGTAATGACTCTACTGTTTTTTTAAAAACCCTGATGCAAGAAGTTCTCAGACTTGAAGCTGCAGAAAAGAATACATATCCTACCCACTACTGCAACTAACAGTATTCACAGAATCATACTACTATGAGTGCTTTTTTTTTTTTTTTAAGACAGAGGGGTGGGGAGGGGCAGAGGGAGAGAGAGAATCTTAAGCAGACTCTATGCCCAGTGCAGGCACTAATGCAGGACTGGATTCCATAACCCCGAGATCACGACCTGAGCTGAAATCCAGTGTCAGATGCTTATTCAATGGATCTACACAGGTGCCCCTATGAGTGTTTGTTTTAATGGTTAGGATTAACCCATAAATAAAGTACTAGTGACTCAAACATGGTAGAGAAACAGAATATAAATTTAACAAATATGAAAATATAAAAGCAAAGCTAGATCTTTCAGGAAACAAGGTAGTAAGTAAAGGCAGAGGTGTTGATAAGAACACCAGTATTCTCATTTAATATAGTAAAGGTTCTCAATAGCTGCATGCATTGATGGTACATGAAACCAAAGTCCAAATGTGTCATATAAATATGCAGAAGTAACTAAAAGAATAATAAGAAATAATATATCTCTGTTAAATATTGAGAGGAGTGAGGAAGGCTTTTAGAATAATACAATCGCACAGAAGGTATTTTTCACAGGTGTGAGTCAAAGGATTTTATTAAAAGTGATAAATTGAAAAATGGAGCTATATGCTTATTATTTAAACATATTTAGGTTCTTTCAAAAAAAACAAGCAAAATTGGCAAACCTTTAACTAGATTCATCAGGAAAAAAGGAAAACTCAGATTAATAAATCTGAAATAAATGAGATGTTACAACTGATACCACAGAAATGCAAAAAATCATTAAGTGACTACTATCAATAATTACACGCTAATAATTTGGACAGCCTAGATGAATAAATTCCTAGAAACATACAACCTATCAAGACTGAATCATGATGAAAAAGAAAATCTGAACAGACCAATTACTAGTAAGAAGATTGAATCAGTCATCAAAAACCTCCTGACAAATAATAGTCCAGCACCAGATGGCTTCACTGGTGAATTCTACCAAACATTCAAAGAGTATTTCAGACCAATCCTTCTCATACCCTTCCCAAAAATATAAGAGGAGGAAATTCTTCCAAGGTCATTTTATGAGGCCAGCATTATCCTGATACCAAAACCAAAAAAGGATGCCAGAAAAAAAGAAAATGGAGAGGCCAATATCCCTGATGAACACAGATGCAAAAAAATCTCAACAAAATATTAGCAAACCAAATTCAACAACACATTAAAATGATCATACACCATTATCAAGTGGGGTTTATTCCTATGACGTGATGTAAGGATGATTCAACATTCACAAACCAGTCAATGTAATATACCACATTAACAAAATGAAGGACAAAAAACATATGATCATTTCAATAGATGCAGAAAAGATAATGAATTATGAGAAAGATATAGTAAGAAAACAATCTCATTTACAATTGCACCAAAAAGAATAAAATGTCTAAGAATAAATTGATTTGGTCCTCATAGAAAACAATGTGGAGTTTCCTCAAAAAGTTAAACATAAAGCTACCATATAATCCAGTATTTCTACTTCTGGGTGTTTACCTGATACTACGAAATTCTGCCATAAAAAAGGATGAATTACTGCCATTTGCAACAACAGGGATGGACCTCAAGGGCATAATGTTAAGTAAAATGCACAAGACAGAGAAAGACAAATATTCTATGAGCTCTCTTACATGTGGAATCTATATATAGATATATATTTTATGATACTATCTATATCAGTATCTAGCTATGGAGAAAGAGAGGTGGAGAGAAATTGACAAGAGAAAGCAGGGAACATTATTAAGTCAAATATGTTTTATCCAGAACACCAAACTAGTGTTGTAGTCAAGGAGCTCATTAATTGTTAATTGTGCACAAAATGTCTTATGATTCAAGCCCTTAAAATTCCTATTTTGGGTCTACTGTAGGAATTGACAAGATCAGGGCCCATACATCTCATGTGGGTGTTGAAACACCTTTTAATAAAAGTGTCCCAAAATCTGGTCAGATGCAGGCCTATACCAAGGTTTGGTGAGTCGGCCCAAACTGCCTTCCAGAAATAACTTAACAGCTCAGTTGAGTGTTTCTGCACAATAAAACCTACACGACTATAGCAGAAATAATAGTCTCTTAACATGTCATTCCTTCTGCATCCAGACCACTGAAGAAACTGTTTCTGGTTAGATGGTCCTCTGCCCTCTCAAGAGCACCATAAAAAAAAAAAAAAATCCACATACCAGTGCCACCACTGCTACTCTACATGGCCTAAACTCAAGCCTCACACTTGCCTTGGGATGGTGTCCAGTCATCAAGCAGGAGCCAGGAGAACTATAACACCACAAGCAAAAACAGGAGCCCCATAGAGCCCAGTGGAGTCTTCACTGTCTACTGAACAGGCTATTATCGGTTATCCTTTCTATTTGGGCTCCAGTTCCTGCCATGTAGCTGTGCCCCCTCTCTCTCTCACTTTTGATTTCTTTTTCTTCTATTATTTAATGAATTTGCCAAGAACTATCCCATTTTCGGGGCATTCCTTAGGCGGGAAAGTGTTCTCCTTCTCACTTCTAGATCACTGTACAATATGTTGAAGGCTACTCCTCAGTCAAAATAAATAACAGGGTATTTGCCAAATAGAGAAAGTTTTCACTCCTAAGTGGCATTTTGCTCCTGACACCTAATATTTTATCCCTCCAGTACCTATGCTCCATGATTTGTTTTAAGAAGTTCAAATAACGGGGGCGCCTGGGTGGCACAGCGGTTAAGCGTCTGCCTTCGGCTCAGGGCGTGATCCCGGTGTTATGGGTTCGAGCCCCACATCAGGCTCTTCCGCTATGAGCCTGCTTCTTTCTCTCCCACTCCCCCTGCTTGTGTTCCCTCTCTCGCTGGCTGTCTCTATCTCTGTCGAATAAATAAATAAAATCTTAAAAAAAAAAAAAAAGAAGTTCAAATAACGGACGAAGACTCAAATTTAACAATGACTAGAGTAATTCTGTAGTCTTAAGGCTGGAAGATAATTACAAATTAATTAAGAATTCAAGAATTATTCTACATTTTAAGTAGTTTGATAATCTCTGTAGGAGGACTCAGAAACAAAAAATTGACCTCTACTTTTTTCAGGGTGTGTGTGGGGGGGTAGATGGCACTTAATTTTGGCTTTATCATTTTAAAAACAGATTTTTAAAATTAACTTAAAGCTTCCATAACCATTTTATTTCTTTTATTTTTTAAAAGATTTTATTTATTTATTTGACAGAGAGAGAGACAATGAGAGAGCGAACACAAGCAGGGGGAGTGGGAGAGGGAGAAGCAGGCTTCCCGCTGAGCAGGGAACCCAATGTGGGGCTTGATCCTAGGATCCCGGGATCATGACCTGAACCGAAGGCATACGCTTAATGACTGAGCCACCCAGGTGACCTTCCATAACCATTAAGAAAAGGAAAAGAAAAACCCATTTTTATTATCCTGTTAAAACTATTTTAGAAGGAAAAAAATATTATATCTAATGCCTCAATTAGCTGCTGGGTCGTTAGTTTTAAAAACAATTGTACAAGTGCTTATTT
This sequence comes from Ursus americanus, assembly GCF_024610735.1. Classification (NCBI taxonomy): domain Eukaryota; kingdom Metazoa; phylum Chordata; class Mammalia; order Carnivora; family Ursidae; genus Ursus; species Ursus americanus. The sequence continues at coordinate 55,731,560 of NC_142144.1, read as the reverse complement.
TCAAATATGTTATGATTATTCCTTCTATTTTCTCCACAGAATTTAAAACATCAGTTTTTCTGTTAACTTATTGAAACAAATAAAGAAGCAACACAATTAAGGTTTTGTTTTCTGGAACACAGAAATCTAGAACTCACTTCTAGTTCAAGGATAGGATGAAAGTACAAAGTCTACAATTTGTAAAGTTCATTACAAATAAAATATGATGCATACAAATATAAGATCTGGAGGCTAGGAAAGGATAGCAGGAGAATTTGCTTAAGAGATGCAGTTCTTATCCTATCTAATTAAAGAATTAGGAGAAAAACGAAACTCAGCAGTAATGACATGCTTTTGGTATTTAAAAGCGTTTCTGGCATGAAATCTTCATCACTGCCTCATTTACTTTACAATTTCTAAAATACAGACATGGCAACGGCCCAGATTAGAACTGGGAAATTAAAAACATTTTTTTTTTCTTCTGAGGAGTCTATTTCAGAGATACTAAAACTGGGTTATAGGAAAATATGCAAGAGAAAAGATCCAGTCTCACTTTCATCTGTACTCAAAGAAACTGACCATACGATAGGGCAACGATAAGGTACCACTTGGGAATATATGATGTAGAATAACCAAAACATTGCTCACTTACTTACTCTAAATCAAGATAGACATTTTCATTATCTTTTGTTTCTATCTTGTAGTCTCTGGAAAACCAAAACCTAGATTCAAATGTGAAGAAAAGGTTGCCAGAATGGGACTAATTTAAGAGTTGTTAAATTAATTAATCAAGGAAACTTTTAGACAAGGTAGCTCTAACGCTGCATTGCTATGTAAGCAAACCAAAATCTAAGCCTGTAAATACCTCATGATTACTAAATTGAGATCTGAGGATAGCCAATCACAAACAAGTAAGTAGCTTTCATCTAGCCAATAAACAGTTTTCTTGCTTTGCTTTCACCTTTTCTCTATAAATGTCTCTTCCAGAGCTCCTGTCCCTGGAACGTTCCTAACTCCTTCTGGCTTGGTGCTGCCTGGTTCTAATTGATTTTTGCTCGAATAAACTCTTAAAAATGTTAATATGTTTCAGTTTATCTTTTAACAGAGTTCATGCCATAAAGTCCAAAAGCCCCAGAAATGAGGTAGGTTCACGTGAAGTTGGGGGACATATTAACAACCCAGTTATAACATTATTTTATTTATGTATTTATTTATGCATTTGTTTATCTATTCATGTATTTATTTATAGGCTTTATGTGACATGCCCCTCTACTTTAAAAAAAATAACTCATCTTTTATATTTTCATAACTTATGTGTCCATTCAATAGACACTACTGAATGTGAACCACAGAGCAGGGTCTGGTTTAGGTGTTGAAGATATGAAGGTGAGAACACAGACAAGAACCTTGCTCACATTGATAAGACTGTCTAGCATCAGGATGGCATTAATGAATTCCCCTGTTATAGTCACAATAATGAGAAATTCACTATTTTTTTTAATCTGAAGAGTAAGTGGAAGTAATAACCTCACAGTGCTACTTTCCCCCAATCCCTTAATTCTAATAACACACCTGGCCTTTAATTAGGGGAAAAAAAGAAAAAAAAAGGAAATGACTTCTAAGGTAGAAGGCATATATTCTTTATTCATCACAAGAGTTAACTGCAAAAATGGGACTGAATGGGAAATTCTACAATGTCATTTGGAACTTAACTTTTATTCAGTAGGTGATTTAAAGTATCTGTTTCGTGCTCCTTATATACATATGGGTTTTAAATAAAATAAGGGAAAGAAGATATGCATAAGACCAATTATAATGGAAAGAAGAATGCAATGGGTGGGGAGAAAAGTGCAGATGAAATGTTAAGGAGTATCTAGAGAAAGAGGGACCTTTTATGAGGTATGTGTGGGTGTTGGGAAGGGTAGGGTAAATGTGGTTGATTACAGTGAAATTTCCACGTCTTCATTTATTTCAGTGAAATATAAGTGGGCATTCTAGTCGTTTTGAACATTGCTTAATACTTTTTTACTTATTAAAATCACAAAACAAAGGCTATTGGTAAAATTTTCTTTTCTCATGATAGGATGACCATGATATGTTACTGAACTTGGAATATTCTGATCCAGTCTAGGAGCCTCACCAAAAGTGTGGAAGGACAACAGTAAATATTGATTTCTAGTTGCTGCTAGCAGCAAATTGCATGCCATAAAAGCATCCAAAATACTGTTAATTTATTCAATCGAAGTCAGGATTTTTCTTCCCCCCATACCTCATCTATCTCGTCTCCTTTGTATGACAGGCTGGTTATTACTTTTCCAGAGCTGTTAACAAAGACAATCTTAAGCTGGCTGGTTTACTCTTTTTCAAACTGCAACAATCTAAAGGAGGCATTGATGCAGACATAAACCCATAAATCAGGTTCCAACTTAAGAAAGAGAATGTCAGACGCTTGCTTTCTGGATTACAGTACTACACATGAAAGCTGTCGTCACATCACTGTGCAGTTTAATTTTGGAAAGCTTCTCTTTCACTTTCTTCAATGTTTAAAAATGACACTAATATACATTGTAATATGTAAATGGACTAAGAAAATAAGAAATTATATTACTGACACTTAAATTGGAGTAATCTTTCTAATACTCTTTTTATCCTTGGTTTTAAACAATAAGATCACAGGGAGGTGTGTTATTTTAAAACATATTTAGGTTGTGTTTGTAATATCTGACATACATTAAGTTTAGAGTAAAAAGACCTCAAAAGGTAGCATTCTACAGATGCTGAAATATAATGAATAAGGGTCAGAGTCATGAGGGTCCGTATTATTAGAGGACTTAGTGTTAGCTACTATCATAATTAAATGATATGTAAATTATCTCAACAAAGGAAATCATAGGCACACAATACTCCATGGATACTTTTGCATATGAAATAAACTCTCTTGGTATAGAAATGATAAGCTAATGCTGAAGAAATGTAAGAGAAGTGTTGGTTGTTGACCTAATATTGACAGTAGACAGTTTGACCTTCTCTTTTTATAACAAATGCAATTGTTCAGGGAATCTGCAGTAATTGCCCCTACTTAGTGATTTATTTAGGAATGATCATGTAGTGAGATTTCTCTTCAGTTGTGAAGAAAAGCTTCTTGGGGGACTTTACAGAGTTTTGCTGATATATAGAGACACAAAAAAATGATTTTATTTTCCCTAGACTAATACATAAAGATTTGTCCTCTACCTTCCAATTTTAAAAAATGCTAAAAATGGTAATTGTTTCAAGATATAGACAATTATCAAAATTTTGCAGAAGGATCTAGTATCTGACAAGAGACTTAGTTTAAGCACTTCAGAGAGGAAAAAAAAGAAAGCTAAAAGAAGTTAAGCCTGAAGAATATTCAATAATGTTACATAAATTTTACTTATTCACATTTGCTCCATCATCAAGTTGAAGATACTCAAGTATTTACAAAATCTCACATTAAAATGAAAGGAAGTGGGGCGCCTGGGTGGCACAGCGGTTAAGCGTCTGCCTTCGGCTCAGGGCGTGATCCCGGCGTTATGGGATCGAGCCCCACATCAGGCTCCTCCGCTATGAGCCTGCTTCTTCCTCTCCTACTCCCCCTGCTTGTGTTCTCTCTCGCGCTGGCTGTCTCTATCTCTGTTGAATAAATAAATAAAATCTTTAAAATAAAAAAATAAAAAAATAAAATGAAAGGAAGTATTCCATTATAAGGTGGATAATAATTTTGCCAATCTCCTTGCCCCAAAGTTAGTATATGTTGAAGGGGTATATATTCATTTTCAAAAGTTTAGAAAAATCATGATAAGTTATGATACTTCAGATTGTTTTGAAATATGGCTCTAGCTCCTTTTGGTAGAAAGAATAGTCACATAAATCTCCAGGGTGATTGCTGATGACTCTTACAGAGACACCAAGGTGAGACATAGAGTTAGACAGATCTTAGTACTAATCCAGTCAGAATATTCTACCTTCTTAAGAATAGCATAGAATCAATATTGTGGTGAAATTTTCTTTCTGCCATTCTTACTGTGGTTGTTCTGTGATCTGCATTTTGTAAACCCACAATTTAAAAAGTGATGGATTCTCACTCATTTTTTCATTACTTATGACACATTGTATAATATGTACCAAGTATGATGCGTATCCAGGAATCTATAAAGCTCTTTCAACACTGTTAACAAAATATGTGGAACTTTCTACCAGAATTTGGTGCCTTGATAGTAAATTAGCCATTTTTGTACTGAATATTTCAGTAAACACCTCCCAAACAATGTCTTTTTTGTTTTGTTTTTGTTTGGGCGTTTTTGTTTTTGTTTTTGTTTTTCTGTTTCCCCCTATTATCTAGAAAAAGAGAGATACCAGGCAGGCCAACCCTCAAATGAATTTGATGATATTCAGTGGTTATAAATACAAAGAGATGTTCATCTACTGAAAACACAGGAAGGGAAAAAAAATCCCATTAAGATAAAGCATCTAATTTGAAAGAAGCAGAAAGATAGGGAGAAAAAGTCACATTATCAGGTGGTTACAAGCTAAAGTATAATAACCATTAAAAACAATTACTTTATGTGGTGTATTTACCATTTCAGAAAATGACTGTAAATCAAGTCAACCTAAAAGCATTGTTTTCTGGAAAACATTTGTACTTTTAACTAAGAAATAGTTGAAGTCTTAAAAAACGCTTTAGATACCAATTTGTCATTATTTTATGCATACATTTCCTGGATATTTCATTACTTATATTTTACAATTCTTAATATTTATAGTATGAAAAGACTTTAGAGATTGTTTAATCTAAACCTCTCTTTTACAGGGATAGAGAAATATGCTCAGATTGTTTAAGAGGTAAATTATAGAGTTAATTGTATCAGAAATGAGGTGGATTTTAATTCCTATCTTCTGATTTAAGCTCAGTGCTATTTTCATTGTACTTTACCAACTTTATCTTTAACATGTATATCATAAATAATAAACTCCATTTGTATTTACTAATCCTAAATGAAAAAGCAATAATAGACAATAGATTTGCATCATCATGTGAGTTTATTGAGTGATTTTTCATCTATTTATCTTCATTAAGAATAAATAAAATATCAATGAAAAGAAGATATTTGAGTTAGATGAATTTTACTTGATAAATATATGATTATTTAATATACTGGGAAAAGAGGAAAACTCATTTAATTATTGAAAGTCTTTACAAGTATCCAGTTAAAAGTCTTTAATCATTGTTAAAAATCTTTCAAAAGACATTGTATGATTCTATTACCTTAGTGACAGGTATTTATGAAGCATCCTTGTATGGGTTTCTGGGTTATCCTTTTTATCTTCTAAAATACAATGTATTTAATTATATATATATTTGTGCCATAAGCTGTTTTTCCCTGAAAACAGAGAACATCAAGCAATTCTGGGCATTTGAAAATTTCAATTATCCTTCACTTATATAGGTACAGATATACATTAATTCTGTTGCTATAAAGAATCATGAGTGACCAGATATAAGTTCCAGTTTCACCCAAGCTATAAGTGACTTCCAAATTCATTGAGAAATGAATTTTTATCAACAGAGAAATTACAAAGGAAATCAGCTAGAGAAGAAATAGTTGCTTAAGTATTTGTGATAAGCCAAAAAACTATTCCAGCTCTACCAGTTTGACTGAGATGTTTTCTCTTAGTTTTATTGCAAAACAGGAAAATGTTTGTGTCATACTGCGTCATTACCAGAAATAATAGAAATGTTACCATCCATTTGTTATGATGAATAATGTTGTATGTGGATAAAACTGAATTGCCTCTGTAATCTATTTTGATTATTTGCTTTTTTTTTCTGAGTATACTTCTGAGTTTCTCCTGTACTGATCAATTATAATTATCCCTTTCTGTGTGATTACACAGCGTTCAGATAATTTTATTAAAGAACTTATTTGTTCACATCACACCCTTTTTCCTTACAGTGTGGTAGGCAGAATGGCTCCTCGTCATATCCCTAACCTAATTCCTGAGTCCTGTAAATATGCTACTTTGCATGGTAAAAGGGATGTCGTATAAGTGATGAAAGTTATGGACTTTATGATATGGAGATCATCCTGTATTATCCTACCTGGTTGGGCCCAATCTAATCATATAAGCCCTCAAAACAAAACTTTCTCTGGCTGAAGCAGAAGAGATGTAGCAGAAAGAAAAGTCAAAGAGTTAAGAAGCATAAGAGGGGCTTTATGCATTTTTACCATTTTGAAGATGAGGGAGCTATGTAAGCAAGCATGCAGGTATCCTTTAGGTGCTGAGGGAAGTCTTTGGGTGACAGCTAGCAGTTAATGAAGACACCAGGCCTAAAGCCCCAAGAAATTTCATTCAGCTAACAACCTGAATGAGGTTGAAAGAGGATTCTCTCCAGCAGTCTTTAGAAAGGAGCCCAGACAGGCAAATGCCTTGACTTCTGCCTTATGAGACCCAAAGGAAAGGAACTAGTCAAGCTGACGCACAGACCTACAGAACAGTAAGATGATAAATCTGTATTCTTTTAAGCCAGTTAATGTGTGATGTGGTGATTTGTTATGCTAGCATAAAAAAAAAAGTATTTAGTTTTATAAATACAACTAAACAAAACTGGATTTACTTCTTCAGGGTCAGAGATAATTTCTTGCTCATCATGATATCCTTATTCTCTTGCAGCGCCTTTCAAATAGGAGATGATCAATAAAGTTTATTGATTGAACATAATGCTCTATTACCTTGCATCCTTGATCTTATTTTAAGTTGATTTATTTTTAATCTATATATTTTCAAAAAGGATATAAGATTATTTACAATAAAAGCAATGTAAAAGAAGACCCAAAGATAGAGGCACACAAAGTATGCTAAGACATAAAAATAAGATAAATTTGATAGAGCAGGTTACAAGATTTGAAACCACATTTAGCACTGAGCATCCTATCAGGCAAAACAGAAGAGAAAAGACAATTCCTTACATAGTTCTGATCATCTAGACATATGAAACTATTCGATTAATCTAAAACATGCATATATTTTTACATAGTGTCTATACATAAAGAACATTGAATATCATAATGAAAATTATCTTTCATAATGACAGAGGCATTACATATACTTTTATTCTTATACCAGGCCTCAGTTATGGCTAGATGTATTATTTTAGGTCTTGTTTTGTTTTAGAAGTATGTCTAAAATGAGCCTGAGTGACATAGCTTGGATTTGTGATGTTTACATTACCAAAATTAATACACAGATTATGCTTAGGAAATCCTTGGGCGTTGTTAACATGTCTCTTGACACTGTCCTTCAAGGCTGTGTCCCTTCTGGGCAGGGAGAATAATCAGCTGCTTGCTCAGATTGCAGACTAACTGTGCATATCAACCAATAAAATACTCTGCAGTATTTAATCTAAGGCTCCTTAAAGGCAGAGATTATAAAGGATAGACCCTCACAATTATGTGACTGATGATCTCCACTGAATTTGGGCCACAGACAAATAAAAACAATAAATTCATGCATTATGCAGATGATGCCTGTATATACTCAACTTGCTTCATTTGTAGACAAATTCATATTATTTTCTCCCAAATTCATTCCTTCCTGTTTAAATCATTTCATGATTCTTTAAATTACCTAATTAAAGAATATCGTTAGCACAGGAAGGGGCCCCAGCCCAAGTATCTAGAAGTGAAACAGAAGCATGTCAGCCTCTCTAGAACTCAGTTTAGTATATCAAAATCCAAGCATGGTCTTCAGTTACTTTACTTCTGAGGTATCAAGAGCATAAATATTGTGGTGTTTGACCTGCTTTAGATTGTTCCTTTCTTCCTAAGTGTTGTTGATCTCTCATGCACCAAATTTACCCATTTCATTTCTATTATTTAATCTTATGGTATTTCCCATCCTCCATTAGATTATGATAAGAATGCCTAACCACTTAGACCAATGTTACCCAAAAATTTTTAACTGATAAACTTCTAATAATAAAGTATGGTGAATTTGAGGCCCTTACAATATCTGGGGCACAACTCAAGTGCAAGGGAAAAGTTATTTCATTTCTTCTTATTATTTTAATTTATGGGACAATGTATAGCATTATTTCCCCTAAATATTTGAATGATGCAAAGAAAAGTAAATTCAAGAAAGATGTACGATTTTGTTCTTTAGTTTTACATACTGCCTTGCATACTCAAGTGTGTCATGCATAGATAGACAATGTTCTTTTCATTGCTTTGTAATTCTAACAAAAAAACAGGATCAGGCTAGCATACTCCACCTGGGCTTAGTTTTCCTTCCAGGGAGCATTTTGTTCCAATAGAGAAAGTAAGTTATCAAGATGACCTTGAGTCATATTCACGCTTAAAGTTTGGAGATGGCCCACCTCTACAAGCAGTCTTTCTCTAACAATATATAAGTTGCCAATGTAAAGGCCAAAGTAAATTCAGGTATAAATAAATAAATGAATCAATAATCAATATGTCAATCAACAAATTGTATTCATATGGAGAAGAGTGACTAATATTGGCTGTGTGCTGAGGGTGAAACCAAGATTTTCAACTTTAGTTATTTAGTCAGAACTATGGGAAAGAAACATAGGAAAGGTTGGTATGGTAAATATCTGTGTGAATATTTACTTCTGGTTGTATGGGCTTTATTCCAATGATTTGGAAACATTTCCAGTGTGGAAATATGGCATTTCTAAGGCATCTTTCATATTAAAAAGTTCTAGTGGTACAGTTGCCATTTCCTATGACACAGTTCCAAGGCAAGTAGGACTAAAGAACATATGTGTGCGTGAATGAAGTGATCCATAATACCAGGCAGAAAAGATGCTTCCTAAAGTAACAAAATATATGGAAAACACAGAAAACGGAAGTTTGAAGTGGCTTTTTAATTTTGGGGTTCTTTTATTTAAAAGAAAAACATACAGTATTAAAACCCTGTCATAAAAATACTTTTATCAACACTATATCAAATAACAATATTTTTTTGTGTGTGATAATTCTTAATAGATTTTTATTCTGAAAGAGAAAGTAACTGCTTGTGTCCAAAAATAGAAATCAGCTTACTTCTCCTGAAAAGTTAACCTTAGGAACACATTATAGGTTCCAATAGCAATATATTCTAAAAGATCCATTACTCAATAAGGAAGTCTATTTGCCAAATTAGAGTTCCACTGCTTCCAATTATAGTAAAGATATGTTCCTTGCCAAGCCAAACATTCAATTTTCAATAACGATAAAGGGATATGTTCCAGTTAAGATCAAGGAGAATTTTTACAGCCTGGATGTTAAATGCATCTCTGCATTCTGCCTATGCATTTATTCACTTTATACTTTTCAGTCAATTGACATAATTTTCAGAAAACAATATTTAGTTTTTGCTATCACACAATAAATAAAATTTAAAGATTTAGATAAAATCCAAGGTAGACTCATTTCCCATGAATGTGATACCCCCTTTCAAAGAAAGAAAAAATGAAAAAATAAATGTTAGTCTGAAAGACATACCATATTTTGAACAAATATAATGATGTTATATCGTTATTGAAGTATTTTTACTACTTCTACAACATTTAATTTCTGACTTGCATTATAGAATCTTGCATATTAGAGCTGTGAAGATAGAGCAGAGTTTTCTTGAAGGCAAAGAAATATTTCAATCATCTTTTTGTCCACTTCATTGGTTAGAAAGTACCTAGAAACTTTCCAAAGGCTTAGTTTCTTCTGCAAACTGAAGATTAAATAGATTCTACTTCATTATATTATTAAGGGAATTAAATTAATTAATGTATGCAATGATGTTACATATTGCCAAAATACATTGCAAATGTTCGATAAACCTCGGTCACTACCATTTTATGGTTTATTGTTTTAATATTTATTACTACTAACACTTTATTATTTTAATGATTCTTATATAGCAATCTTGCAAAACTTGGGCAGAATGACTTTCATTATGATCATCAACAAAAGATAATGGTTGAGAATCTGTTAGCTGCAGAATATTTTAGACTATTGCCTATTTTTATGACCCATAAATTGTAATTATCAAAAATCTGAAATTTGTCTGTTTCAGACACCAGAATGGATACTTCAAAGAACTTTCCTGGGAGGCAGGGCACTGAGATGCTAATTTCAGCTATCTCACAAGCTAGCTGTGTGATTATGAAAAAAAAATGCTACCATCTCTAGAAATTATAATCCTTAAATGTTTTTGAAGACAGGACTGGAGGAGATTATGCTAAGTGAAATAAGTCAACCAGAGAAAGACAATTATCATATGGTCTCACTCATTTATGGAACATAAGTAATAGGAAGTTCGGTAGGAGAAGGAAGGGAAGAATGAAGGGGGGTAAATAGAAGAGGGAATGAACCATGAGAGACTGTGGACTCTGGGAAACAAACTGAGGGCTTCAGAGGGGAGGGGAGTGGGAGATTGAGATAGATCAGTGATGTGTATTAAGGAGGGCACATATTGCATGGTGCACTGGGTGTTATACGCAAATAATGAATCATGGAACATTGCATCAAAAACTGGGGATGTACTGTATGGTGACTAATACAACAAAATAAAAATTATATATATAAAAAAAAGAAAGGGACAAAGAGATCTCCCTAGAAATATATGTGCAAGGCTTATAGTGAGGTTAAGGTGTTTGTTTGCAAGAGTAAAATTCATATTATAACGCTAAATACACCCCAGATTATTCAGAATAGGGTATTCTTACTATGGGATTATAGACCTGGTTAGGTAACTCATCAGAAGTTTGCTCGGTAGTCCTAGAATCATTACAGGTAATGGCAGCTAGTTTGATACCTGAAAACGGGTATATCCAGAATTGTGAAAACTCAAGCAGACAATATTTGCATATGGATGGGTAAGCATATGCTCCAGTGGACATATATCTTGTGTTTGCACTACCATAATTTTCCTTTATCCCCGTTGATACCTTTTCCCATTAAACGTACTATACAGTCAAGGAACTGATAAACAAATATTCACAGCCTAGCCTCCATTTCCTTTCCTCCAGAAAAATTGGTATACTTCTAATCTATCTCATTATGTGTTCATTTTTTTAAAGATTTTTTAAATTATTATTTATTTATTTATTTATTTATTTATTTATTTATTTATTTAAGAGAGAGAGTGAACAGGGGGAGGAGCAGAAGGAGAGGGACAAGCAGATACCACAGTGAGCACAAGCCCCACGTGGGGCTTCATCCCAAAACCCAAAATCATGACCTGAGCCAAAACCAAGAGTCAGACATTTAGTTGACTGAGGCACCCTGGTGCCCTTATGTGTTCATTTTGTATTTGAAGGGACAATATTCTAGCCACTGCACTATTAGTCCTGTATAGTGGCTACAACTTTAAAATTACTTAAAATTTTAAATGTACAATTCTAAATGTTTTCATCCTTATAGTCTCTTATCAATAGCTGGTTTATTTTTTGATAAACAGAAGCATATACAAAACTCAAGTAAATAAAACCCATTGATGAAAGTTAAACATTTTTATGGGGATATATGGCTTGTAACTTGTATAACTAGTCCTTGCTATAGACTTTCCTGTCATCACTCAGAACAAGGATTTTTCACATATGTGAACCAATCTGTAGAAAATAAGGTAACTTCTAAAAACTAGAGATTAAACATTCTCCTAATACTTTTTCTCAATAAAAATTAGTAATAATTGAAATACAGAAAATTTTAATGGCTTAGAAATCTTCTATGAGCATATTCTTTGCCCTTTACATCACCCAGAGTCTCAAAATATTACCTGTTGATTTGAAGTCACTTGTAAGTATCAATAGTGCCTTCTAGAATTAGTTTGTGATACAATGTATATATTCTAAATGAACTCAGCTGGCCCGCTTCTGCACCTGCTACTCTTGTGTCTTCTTAGCATTCTAATTCTGTTGTTACTTATTAATTTTTCTATCTTCTTAATTGGTTTTGGTCATAAAATAATAAAACTTCAGGACAAAATGCAAACAATTAATCTCTATCATTCTTTTTAACTTCTGCATTGTATTGCACTACACAGAAATAGTGGAATTGATTTAACCAGTCTCCTGTCGATGGAAACATGGTTTCTAATTGTTTTGCTATTATAAACAATGCTGCATTAAATATACTTAAGAATAATCATTGGATATTTGTGAGAGTATAGTATAGTATTGACTATGAGAACAAATCCTAAAAGTAGAATTGCTGGGCCTAAAATATTATTTTTTTAGTCTTGATATGTTTAAAATATTTAGTATTTTAGTCTTGATCTCTATATCTAATTATATGTTCACCATTAATTTTCTCCACAAAAGAAAGGGCACAGAATAGCTTTTATTTTACTTTTTAGAAGATTTTATTTGTTTGAGAGAGAGAGAAAGTGAGAGAGAGAGTGCAAAAATAAGGAGAGGGGCAATAGAGGAAGAGGAAGAAGCAGACTCCCCACTGAGCAGGGAGCCCCATGCAGGGCTCCTTCCAGGACCCTGGGATCATGACCTGAGCCAAGGCAGATGCTTAACTGGCTGGGCCACCCAGACACCCTGACACAGAATAGCTTTTAGAATGAACAAAAGAAACCTAAACTAAAGATAGTATAATTTTGCAGGCTAAAGTAGTATTTGACATTTTTTGGAGTTTGTTGGTAATACCTTATCACTGGATATCATTGATTTGCCACTTTCTTTTGTTCCAGAAGTGCAATATGACATAAAACTTCTAATGAAATATTATGTCAAGAGTCTAATACTTATTGAGGCAACTGGAAATCCTTTGGGGGTATCACAAGCTGGGAATTCTTCACAATTATTAAATGGTGTTTCACTAACACATTATTATCTTTTTAGATACACAAGAGGTCTGCATAGAGACTTAAAAACAAGCAAGAATAGTGTAAGTTAATAAAATTCACACTAGACTCTTCAATTTTGCTTCAGGGTCAAACTCAAGAATCTATGATAAAAGATGTGTACAGCATTTAAGAGAAAAACCAATACAAGAAAATTTTCACTAATGTGGTGTCAAAGAAATGTCAAGGCATGTATATACCTTCTCCCAATTCCTAATAACTGATAAAAAATAGAAAATGTGATTCCAGAAGTACAGAGACATATCAAAAGAAAAAATACATAGTCTACCATTATCACTATCAGTCATGCCTATTTTAACAAACAAATACAAGTCTATTGAGGATTCAGGGGAAAAAAATCCAACTAAATTACAGGTTAAGAAAACAGGATTATGAGGAAAGTAATATCTCTGTGGCAAAAGAAAGAGAAATAACATGTTCACGGAGAATTTAAAAAGGAAAAAAAAAGTGTGGTTGTATTAAAAGGAGAGGAATAATGGAAGTTTGGATCTTTCCCCGATGTTTGGAGAAAATGTTCCCACAACTCCCAATGGATTCTAAAGCTTTTGGCTGATGTCTCATTGTCTTCCATTTGTCAATAAGCCTTTAGAGTATCTATTCACTCCTGAACAGACAGACTTGTAACATTGTCTTCAAACAAGGGACTGGAAGTTTGACAAGTCTGAGTGATTTTTAAACACAAAAGATTGCAAAGATGGTTTCTCCATTAATATGTTGTTATTCTAGACAGAGGACACCTGGCTTCAAAATAGCCTTGAGAACAAGCTGCTGCTTCTAGTCACCTGCTTACCTACCTTATCAAATCTCTCTTTGTCACAGAAGAGGCATGTGTGGCAAATGGGAACCATTTTTTATTGCAAACTCCATTGGGCCCCTTTCCCATAAAAGTGGGTGCAAGAGCCAATTTCGGATATTCAGATTTGGTATATCTATGCTGAGCATTTTTTTCTTTTTACTTTGCTTACGCTTTATGTAGATAATGTTGTTAGACTTTATATTTGGTATGCAATCCTTAGCTTTCCCTTCCTCTTCCCTAGTGCAAGGTGCTGGTTTTCCTTATATTGCCTTGACTTTTCCCTTCTTAATATTCTAAACTTGGAGGAAAAATACTTAGCTTTCACAGTGTCTTCTTCCAAGCCCAAGGCCAATCTTCATACCGATTATGAAAAAACTAAAGAAGCTCATAATTATGTGCACCTGAATGATAAATGGCAGCTTTACAAATTGGTGAAACTCTAAACACAAATGCAATATGCTCTAGGAACGTAGACCTAAGTCTTATTTTTGGCCTTGCTACTCATTTTGCCACGTAACCTTCATAAACTCTTCATCTCGCTCTACATTCATTTTTCTTATCCTCAAAATCAACATAAGTACAATTATATTGCCTATCTCATTGGGTTATTTGTACACTCATTCTGTCCCTCATTCATATGCTCATTTATTAATTATTTATCGAATGCCTATTGTGTGGTAGATACTGACTTCTTGTGGGGATCACATGAAAAAGAAAACATAAAGCTACCTTAAAAGCTAAAAAGATACAAAAATATGCATAAATATATCAGCTATTTCTACTGCAATCATTGTTATTACCAATCTATACCTTCTTTAGACACAACTACAACCATTACTGTGCAACTATTGAAAAAAGTGCATTCCATTATCTTCAAAGTAGGGTTTTCCCTCAGGTAAACCTATGTAGAACTTGCATCTATTATACACACACACATACACTCACACACACACACACACACACACACTCCAATATTTGTTTTGTATTGTTCTTTATACGATCAGAATCCACTTCAGGCAGTATACTATAAACAGGCTCAGTTTATAGTATAATGGCAACTAGGCTAACCATAATGGGGTTCTCTGTCCTTACTGTTAACCACTCACAGTAATGCTAATACAATAAAAAGCTTTTGTCAGGAAAGGCCACTGGGAGAGATGTCACAAACCTTTATTTACCACCTTTCCTTTTTCTCTCTTCCTACCTCCCATATGCACGGACACATCTGGTTCTGGTAGTTGCTAACTTGGATAGCTCACACCGTAACCCATAAGAAAACTTTATCTACTACATCGTTCTTATACGGCTCTGACAGCTGTTCTTACTCAAAGGAAATAAAAATAACTGGAGTCTAGTGCAGTCAGACTTGTTTTTGTACTGTCATTTGATGAGAGAACACTTGAATGCCTTTATGAGATTTTATGTTATAATTGATTTTTCATTACATACTCCTGTGCTAACATTGGCATAAAAAAGCAAAGTCAATTTTTTTCTGCATATTTGGGCCATTCACTTTTCCTCATCCATTTGAGGCTATTTTGTAAACATTGATTCTTAAAAGATTGATTCCATTCTTGATAAAGTAAGCACATGTACAATTAAAATAACATCTTAGCATTGTAGGAATACAGAGGTATTGATTATAACTATTATGAAGTAGACTATATAGCTGCCTTCTAGTTTTGTTGGATTGAAATGGATTTTCAAGAGAGAAACTCTAACCAGGTATTTTGTAACAACTTGGTGTTAGAAGTTTTGAAATTTATAAACTAATGCTTTAAAATAAGATTTGCGTACGTCTTTTACCTGATACAGAACTGAATGACTGATAACATTCTTATTTTCTGCATTTGCGTATCTAGCTAGTATCTCCTTATACTAGTATATATCTATATATCTTCTCTAAAAACATATGTGCTTTATATAAAAAGCATGACAAAAATATAAACAGAGAAAGGTCAGAGAAAGACATAAAATGAAATTAAAATAGAAAGAACCAAGAAAACAGTCTAAGAATGGGATTCAAAGGTGCAATTCCACTGACCTTGGAAAAAGGAATTTTGTGGACTCTGTGGTAAAGTTCAGGAGCAAATGTGAGAGGTCGAGAATGTAATTTTATGAAATATAAAATTTCTTGTCATCTATATTCATTTTTGTGTAGAATAAAAACATTGTGGATAACTGTAAAGATATATCTATTAAATATGCACCCATCTTTTAGTCTGCCTTGGTCTTGAGTGACATGGAGTTGAAGGTAAACAGCCATACCACGACTATTAATAATAATTGGATACATGTCTTCTCCATTCTTACTGCCTCCTACACAGGCTATACAGTTTATAATCTCCATAGATGAAGCCTTTCTGGACTCAAGATTGGGATGAGATTTTGAAGTGTTTCTTCTAAGGCTAAGAGCAGATCTTCCATCAGTTAGCTATTCAGTCCGTGAAACCATCCTGATGCTTACACACAGCTTCACAGAGCTAACCTACATTGTATCTCCCAGGCACTATTCTTATAGGTGACTATAGCTAATAATTAGAGATTTAAAGAATGAAAACCTGGAAATGAAAATGTACAACATATGGAAAGACTGGGAAGAAGGGTGATATATAATTAGAAAAAATAATACCTAAGTTCCTGTTTTGTTCACCTTCACTTTACACTGCCATTAGTATGGGTATTCCAAAATACAACTATTGGTGGTTATTCCAAAATGCAACTATTGATCATGGGATTTCAAAATTTAAAATCTTTCAAATATCTCTTAACCAGCCTGCACAGACATTTTTTACCAAGAGACAGAAAGCCCTCTCTGTGTAGCTAGTACGTTAGAATCCTGCACAATGCTCCCACCATATCCACATACTTAAGCCCTTTAAATCTATTCCTCGCTCTCAGAACATGCCACTCTGATGCATTTGCAAGTGTTGTTCTGTTTCCAATGTGTTTTCACCAATTGTCTCTGTGTATTGAATTCCACTCACCATTCAAAATTCAGCTAAGCTGACACCTCCCATTGGAAGACTTCCATAGTAATTTCCCTTTTTATGCAGGGAGAGATTTATAAATTATGCAAGGACCATTAGGATGTATGCCATAAGAAAGGAATAGGCAAAATCTTGTGGGTCAGATCACACAGACGGTTTTTTTCGCCACAGTAGCTTTCTGTGTAACCTCATGGACGTGGTGGTCCTTGGTCTGTGGAGATTTGGTAAAAGGAGATGAAGACAAGGTGGTTGAGAGAGAAGCTTTTAAGTGAGAGATAAGGTTGCAAGGAAGTTTGGTATTACCCTAAAAAAAAATCTGCATTTTTATCTTGAGATAGTGGGGAAATTTGGAATGTTATTGGACAGGGGAGAGACATAATCATAATTATTCCATAGAGATATTAATATATTCAATGTATGCAAGGTACATTTGCATAGAAAATGGTAGTATAGGGGCGCCTGGGTAGCGCAGTTGTTAAGCGGCTGCCTTCAGCTCAGGGTGTGATCGGGCTCTTCTGCTGGGAGCCTGCTTCTTCCTCTCCCACTCCCCTGCTGTGTTCCCTCTCTCGCTGGCTGTCTCTCTGTCACATAAATAAATAAAAAATCTTAAAAGAAAAGAAAAGAAAATGGTAGTATAAATGTGAACACCAGATAAAGAATTGTTATAATAGTATAGGAAAAGGAGTCCCCAACGAGGATAACATTGGAATAAAAAGAGCAAAATTTCCAAAGGTTTTACATAGGATTTGTCACCTTACTAGATGTGAAGGGTGAGATTGAAAGTGTGGATAAAAAGACTTTATTTTGAGTCTGATAAGCAGGAATACAGCAGGGGCAAGTAAACAGAAAAGAATTAGGGACTGTTGGACATGGATATAGATGATGAGTGTAGTTTTTGACACACAAGCTTTGAGTTTATATTGTCATGTCCTATTATGGGGGACTGGGAGGCAATTAAAAATGCATTTCTGGGGGATCCTGGGTGGTTCAGTCAGTTCAGCATCCAACTCTGGATTTCAGCTCAGGTCATGAGCTCAGGTTTGTGGGGTCAAGCCCCTCGTCTGGCTCCGTGCTCAATGGGGAGTCTATTTGAGGATTCTCTCTCTCCTTCTCCTTTTGCCCTCCCCCTGTTCATGCTTGCTCTCTCTTTCTCTCCCTGGCTATCTCTCTCACTCTAAAATAAATAAATAAATCTTCAAAAAAATAAAAATAAAAATGCATTTCTGGGACACCTGGGTGGCTCAGTTGGTTAAGTGTCTGCCTTCAGCTCAGGTCGTGATCCCAGAGTCCCAGGATTGAGCCCTACTGAGCCCTGCTGAGCAGGGAGCCTGCTTCTCCTTCTGACCCTACCCCCTTTCACGCTCTCTCTCACTCTCAAATAAATAAATAAAATCTTTAAAAAAATGCATTTCTGAAATGTGGAAGAGAACTTGAGGCTAAAATAAACAAATAAATCATATTATATAATAAATGATGTGTGTGTGTGTATTTGATAGTAGCTTGCATAATGACAATGAGAACTTATAGGTAGATGACAGAAAGAAAGAGAGGTAGATAGGGAAAGAACCATCAGTATACAGTGATAGATGTACTCTTACTCATCCCCTTACTGCAGGGGAGGAGACTTTCAAGAGAGCAACTGTGATCAACACTTCCCAGTATCCAAGTCACCATCCACAATTGAGAGAATATTTTAAGTAAATGGTTGAGGCAAGATTAGAATTTGTGCTCCGAATTCCAAGTCATCTCTCTTTTGACAATACCACACAGTCTGATATCATCCCCACCCTTTCAAAATTATAGATTTGCTCTGATATTTGAGGCTTTGGTCATAAATTTCTCCTGGACTGTGAGACAGTTTAAGCAAATCTGTACAGTCTAACTCTTCTCTCTTGCTATTTAATTAATTAATTATTTATTTATTTAATATTTATTTCTGTATAGTAGAGAGACAGAGAGAGTGAGCTCTGGGGGAGGGGCGGAGGGAGAGGGCGAGAGAATCCCAAGGAGACTCCCCGCTGAGCATGGAGCCCATCGCAGGGTTGGATCTCCTGACCCTGAGACCATGACCTGAGCCGAAATCAAGTAGGACGCTTAACCAACTGAGCCACTCAGGCGTTCCCCTCCCTTGCCATTTATATGCATCTGGGAACCGTACAAGAGGTAGCATGGGTAGAAAGGATTTGCAAACATATGGAAAGGAAGGACCAATCCCAAGTTGACATTAAAATGTATGCACATGCAGTTCATTTTCATGATAAGAAAACATATAATCATGATTCATTTTTATATGAGACATCCAAAATGAATGCCTTGATTATGTTTGTGTTAATTTTATCATTTAAGCTTTTAAAATTCAACCCAAGACTATTTGCTTTTTTAAATAAGGTCAATCATAGATTCCATACTTGGGAAGCCTGATGTATAGTATGCATACAAATTAAACCTAAATCTGAAACAGGAGGAATTTATTTTACATTCACAAAATCTAGTACCCAAGATCACAAATGGCCTGAGTCCATTACATTCACCAACACATTTACCTCTTCTGAAATCATAATGTATATACAGAACTACAGATGTACATATGAAAAAATAAGTAATAGATTATTAAAACTGTAGGTGTTTTTATTTTTTAATTTGTGATATGTAATACAGCAATAATTCAAAAGCAAATTTCTGGAATTTTTAAACAATATATTTGCGTTCTTTTTTTATGCATGGTTTTGAATGTTTCAATCTATCATAATATTTATTTGACATTAAATTTCTCCTTAAACTTTCCCACAAGGCAATCCAGATAATTTTTCTGGATAAAAATAACATCCCCCGTTCCATTAGCCCTTTACCGTTCTGCAGGACAGAGCAATAGGCCCCACGGAGCTATAGAGAAGAATTAGCCTTCCGTCTGCAGCCTCTCCCAATTTTGCACTCAAGCTGGTCGGTCCCCAGAGAGTAGCTCAGCTGTTAGCTGGTGGCTTATGCCAGTTATAGAAGTATATTTACAGAGCTGATATCTGCTCAGGACGACTTCACATTGCATCCATTTCATAATACTTTCCTCTTTGGATTCCCCTAAGTTTTATGATACTGTCATCATAATCTCTTTTGCGCCCAGATAAGCCACTTCGAAATTTATAAGAAAACAAGAGACAGTTCAAGACACAAAGTGTGCTGAACATAGTATTTGGAGTTTGAATTTATGATGGCAATATATATTTTATAATTGCTTTAGAACACTGTTGACCACACTCCCTAACTGTTTTAATATAACTGTTAGATTTTCAAAGCAAATCTCATTTTGAGATAGTATCTCAAGTACCAAATTATTATCTTTCTTTTGGAGACAAATCTGACTAAATACTATGGAGGAAACTCACTCAGGATAATTCCAAAAATAGGAGAGAGAGGTAACAGATGAGGATTAACTTAGTACTACATGGTGAATACGTGTGATAATGACCACTGTGCATTATTTTACAAAGTAGAAATATAATAATATAGTATTCCCAGTAACTTAGCAAACAAGATGTTGTCTTCAACTATAAGCATCTAGGGACTTTGGAATTCAGCAAAATGCAACTGCAATAATAGTAGCACCAGTACTTGAAGT
The DNA here is from genome assembly GCF_024610735.1 of Ursus americanus. NCBI lineage: Eukaryota > Metazoa > Chordata > Mammalia > Carnivora > Ursidae > Ursus > Ursus americanus. The sequence continues at coordinate 55,711,291 of NC_142144.1, read as the reverse complement.
GCAAATGATTGAGAAAGATCCCAAAACAGAATGATGCTGGTATGCGTGGGTTACATGTTATGATTCATGTTACTAAAGATTAAGTAATGTTGGGTGAATAACAGAAAATAAACAGGAAAAAAGAACAAAGGAATGAGAGTAATTGTGTGTAACTCTTATGAATGGAAAAGGATAAACAGAACTGGGGACGTCACCTTTGGTCCACATTTACATTTTTTAATTGTGAAAGATTTTATTTCGTCTCATTTTTCCCGAAAATTCACTACTGTTTTATGTTGAAATTATATTTTATTGGATCATTATATTTCAATATATTATATTATGTATATAACATATTAGATTATATTATCTTAGATCAGTACATTCTTCCAAATGTTAAATTAGGTGTTTTTTATGCAGTTTTTCTGCCATAACATTTATGTTTTCCCACACACACAGAAATTCCTATCAAAGGTATGAGTAATACATTATTATAAATGTATAAAACATCTGACACAGCAGTTAGAACATTTTCAATCTTGGCAAGATAAGTACAGATTCCACAACAGTAAAATAATTTCCCAGGTGAATAAGAAGCTAACAATATACAATGTGGTGAGTATTTTAATTAAAGATCTTGAACCTAGGGGCACCTGGGTGGCTCAGTCACAAGTGTCTGACTTGGGCTTGGATCCTGGGATCCAGCCCCAAGTCGGGACTCTGCTGCTTCTCCCTTTCCCTCTGCCCCTTCCCCTGCTCATGCTTTCTCTCCCTCTTTCTCAGATAAATAAATAAAATCTTTAAAAAAAAAAAAAAAGAACCTAATTCCAAGAGCTTCTTTAAAGAGTCTTAACTGCTTAGGAAAACAAAAACAAAAACAAAAAAACAAAGCAAAACAACAACAGCACATGAATACATTCATAAAGCAGCACATACTGTTACATACTATAGTTCTGTACAGAGACCCCTTTTAGTTTGCTAATGAACAGTTTGTAAAATGTGATTCCATACACAATGGGTACCTCTGTTGGGACCAGCTACAGAATTTCACATTTTGAGATGTATTCAAATGCTAATACAAAAAGCTAGGCTCTATATAGCACTTTGTCAAGTCGAGGTAAAAATTAACAAAAACAAAATAAATTGAGGGGATTATACTTGCCAATATTACCTAACTTATTCAATTAATTAGATTTTTGTGCTGTTATTTAAAATTAGATTTGAATAAGTTTCTCTATTTTTAATGATAATATGAAACTTTGCAGATTATACTATTTACATATTTTAATTTCACATTCTCTCCTACGCCAAAAAAAATGAGTAAAATAGTCTAGTGAATCAGAGCCAGAATCAGAAGAGAGTTTAAAGGAATAGGTCATATAAAATACTACAGTAAACTAAAAATAGCATTCAGTAGTTGCTTAGCTACAGTTGAACTTTACTGGAAGGTGGGCTAGTGCTGTATCTTTTGATATTTTGTGAGAAGATTAAAAAATTTGGATTTTTGTATAAAACCTGCTGACTTAAATTATCCATCTTATTCACATAAAGTTTAAAGTAACAGACAAAAACAAAACAAAACAACCAAATAAAAATTTTTAAAAATCACCTTTGGTGCTAATCCATAGCCTTTAAGCTGGCAATTTACAACCTCTGACTATGCTATTTAACTTACAAAATTCACCTTTGGCTCATGCATATGATACATTCATATAATGATGATTTTTAGTATTCTGCAGCTAATTTGTTCTAAATTCCAGATTCATTTCTCTAATTTTTCAATATAGATGTGGCATTTGAGTCATAGTATAAAAATGTCTTCTTTGATGCACTCTTTTATCTAAATTTTAACCCATTAGTAATTTCACATGTCTAGGACCCGTTTAGTTGCTCCTGATTTTCCCCAAGTGAACTAAATCAAACTTGCAAAGATTGTTCTATCATTTGACAGAATGGGTGTCTTTTTATAAGTCATGACTTTTGCAAAATGATAGCATACTTGCTGTTCTTCCATTTTTCATATTTGCATCCATGAAGATTTAAAGTGGCTGCATTTTGTTAACTCAACCACCATGGCATAATAATAAAGAAGGTTAATTTTCTCACATAACAAGAGCCAGAATATGCAATCAGAGTTTGCTCAGAAGATCACCAGAGATCTCAGCTAGATCAAGTGTCTTGCCTGAGCATCCTCAATTTGTAGCTTTCATCCTTATGACCACAATACAACTACTCTACATCAAGTATGAAGCTGGGATGTTGGGAAGTGAGATGGAGGGCATATCAAAGGACAAACAGTTCCTGTCAGCCTTGTCAGTCCCTTCTAGTCAGTAAATCAATAGCTTTCCCAGAATCCCTACTCAGTATTTGCCCTCTCATGTCTGGTATGCTAGAACTGGTATCAGGACCACAGCTAGCTGTATGAAAATCTGGGGGGAAATATATTTTTACCTGGGTACATTGCTGCCTCCCCAAAATAAAATTCTAAAGCAGGAGAGAATGTATACTTGTCAGGCATTTAGCAATATCTTCCTGTCCTGATGATTCTACTCATACATCTGCAAGTAGAGCTGCATTTCACAGCAAGAAGACTTCTGACAGCTATTGGTCAGGCTAAAAACATGTTGCTGCTCCTGCTTCTTTTTTTTTTCTTCTTCTCCTCTTCCTCCTCTTCTTTCTTCCCTTTTGGAATCATACGATCAACTTTTAAGAAATCATTCTTTATAGAAAAAATAGAAATAAAGGGGCCAAGACACACTGTGTTTGTTGGCAAGCTACCAGCATCAGCTACTGTGAGATGATTCAAAAGGATAGGCAGGGACAGTGCCTACCTAAGCTGTACTGCATTATTAATCCGTCTCTGAAACTGTAATTACCTTCTGATTCTGTTTCTTCAAGCTTGCAACAAATTGCACTTAGTCTTCTCCTTTGTGGATGAATTAGTGATCATTTCATACAGACTGTATGAAACAATCTTACAGTCTGTTACTACTGTAGATTTCACATTTGAAATTCACTTAACTAATAAGTACACCTAAAATGTATAGTATATGTGAGGCACTATCTACGCCACTACATGGATGACAGCTTTTGTGGGTGTTCTCTAGAACCTCTCTATAGAAGTTTATAAGCTCAATTATCAAACTAATTTAGAATGTTTCTGGATTATATCTTTTGCAAGAGAAAACAAATTGAAGAACTGTGACAGATAATCTTATTTCTCCTTCAATTATTTTTTAAAGAAAGTCACACTTAACGTATAGCCAGTTTTCACCACTACAGTTTTTTTCTTTTTGAACAAATGGATATATATCAATTGAGTGAGAAGTATATCTACTCATCTACTATTTGTTAGGCAATATGCTTTTACATTCTTTTTACAATAGCAATAACTATTTTGCAACAATAGATGACACTTAAAGAGGGATCATGATGCGGAGAGCTAAAAATGCGCAAAAACGCAGAACCATAACAAAGGATGTGAGGATAGGAATTCTAGATGAAATATTTGGCAATGACAATTTTTCCTTCCTCCTATAATTTAATTCACAGTATTACCAACCTAATCAGTTCAATCAGTGCTAACCTAAAAGATATATTTTCCAGTGAATTATTTCTAGCCACCAAATGTCATTTCCCTTGGAAATTCTAATAAAAATGCCTAAATGCATTATCTGACATTTTAGTGGATCAGTAAGTAGCTTGTCAATCGAGATTCTAAAATCTTTACATAGTATGGATTTCTGCTTTATGTTCTAAACTCTTGACTTTTTACAAAATAATCTACATCTCAATGTAGCTATTTAGCAAGGGATGTCTAAAAAATCAGCTTCAATTATAAATAATGGTTCCAGTTACACATGTACATTGCATTATAAAGAACTACCAATTGAATAGTGCTGTACTTAATATTGATAAATAATGTCTCAGACTTGCTCAAGTCAGCAACACCTATAGCTGAGGAAAAAACAGCTGATTACATAAGCTTGAAAATCCTCTTCTTAATCACACTAAGCCTTATTAATATAAGGATCAAGAATTTAGCAAAGCTTGGCTGGGCTTCCTCTTTAAAAGTTAAGATAATTTTTTTAGGCAACTGGATTGCCACGTGCTTGGTAGAAACCTCATATAGAAACCCGTGGATCTTCTGATATTGTAACATTTCTTTTATTAGCACAGAAACTCAGGTTACTATCACCCAAGGCATTCAATCCTAAACCCACAGGGATCCCCTACTTTAGTAATGTTACAATGCCAATTATATATTTCTTTATGGGTTCTTAGAAACTGCTATTTAGAACATCTATTTGAAGGTTCTTCCATCCATTTATTCACTCAGCAAATATATAGAGTACTAAAATTTAGACATTAGGTGGAAAACAAGACAGAAAACCTCAGCACTCATGCACCTTTAGTTAACTGATGGAGTTTACACTATAGTCATTAAGCAATCAATTAATTAAATAATTGATCCACAGAAAAAACAACTGTTATAAAGGTGTATATCAGAAAATGGTAACAGAATTTGTAGAAATAGAGACAAACCTCTCTGAGGCAATAATATTTAAGCTGGAATATGAAGAGTACAGAGGGGATTGTTTGAGTGAAGAGTTGAATCACAAAAGCAGAGTCAACAGCAGGTGCAACAAACAAAACAGAATTATAAAGAACCTGAAAGAAATTCAGGGCATCAGAGAAACTGAGAGAAGCTTAACATCATTTGGAAGACAAGAGAAATAAGATTATATCTGAGACAGAACAAGACCAAACAGAATGTTGTGGATTGTCAGAGTATAGACTTCACCTCAAATCAGAACAATTCAGAGAACTTTGCTTAAGGGGCTTAAAAGTACAGGGAGCATAGGCTGGAACATAATCTTTATTAAAACAGATGCAACTATTTTATTTGTTTATTAAACAATGTAAAAGGAATAATGGTGGGATGATATTTATGTACTGAACATTTATGTTTGACACTGTTATCCAAGTAGGTAGATAGATCGAATTAAGAACTAGCTGAATAAAATGGCTGACTCCGAAGGCATTCACAAGATCATTGCAAAAGCATTACACAATATCATAAGTTAAGCGTTCCAGTTTTTCCTAAAGATGAATTCACTTTGCTCTCTTAAACATTTTAACTTTGAAATAAATGTGTCAAGAAAACCAAGAAGGAAGATTTATCAGTTAGAGATGCATATTAATGTAACAGAAATCTTAAATATAATGACAGAAATGGTGGTATGGTAAAGACTAAGTCCCAGGAATTCAAAATACATTCATATCAAAAGATGAAGTGAGGAAAATTTATGTTCTGAGCAAACTGTGTGAGGATTATTACATTACTGTTTCCAGCAAGCTCAAACCAAAACCCCATTAAATATTTGATCAGTTTGTGAAAGACCAGCAAGTACTCATCACAACCATGAATATGAACATCTTACAGACAGCTTGATGCATGACAGACCCATAAAAAAGATTATGCATGATAAGATAGTGCAATGTTGGCACATCCTAACTGCTTGTAAAAATAAAAGTGATGAAAACCATGGAACAACAAATGAGAGCTAAAGTTTGTTATAAAATAATCTGTATTTGGAAGATATCATTGCAGGCTAAGTCAGGAGGTTACAAGCTAACACTCAAATTGTACTGTTTCAAAAATAAAGTAAGAATTTCTCTATGGCCCTAAGCCAATCTGTCAAACCTAGAATAAACAGTGATTTTAGAATAAATACTCAAGTTAAGCTTATTCATTTGTGTCTACCATTGAGCTATTATTAAAGAAATGCCAAATCAGTTTTTACCAAGAAACATTATTCTATAATTTTGCTACTATACTATACTTGTGGTCCCCATTTTTGGGAATGCTTTTTGGGTTAAAATATTCAGAAAATATTTAAAGAGCAAATATGTATTTGAAAAGAGGGAAGATAGCAACGAACACATCAATCAGTACACTGGTAACACTTGGTTTAGTATCTCAAATTTCACCCAGCAGTGACTCAGTAAAAAATGGTACACTTCAGAGGACTGAGAAATAGGCACAATTAGTCTTGGGGAAGATGAAGAAACCCAAGTGCTATACTCTCAGGAAGGGATTACCCTTGTGGGTCCTTGTAGGAAAATTTTGGTATTCGTTACTTAAGGTGGTGGCCTGGGAAAAACCATTATGATGTGAAGAAGTGTTCAGTAATGGAAGTAACCATGAATAAGACGATTCTTTGATAAAAAGAAAAAAACCATTACTGCAAAACTACCTAATTCACAATTTTACATAAGCTATTGAAGAAAGTGTTGCTTTCACTCTTAAGCAATCTATTGGAAAAGATATTTAAAGAGGTAAAAATGAGCATTTTAGCTACTCACTTAAAACCTAAAGCAAACTCTAATTCTTTCTGCATTTGGGCAAAGATGGGGCGACAGAAATTAAGAGGGATAAGATACATTACTGAATAATTAAAATGGGAAATTTAATATTGATAATGATAACTGTTAACAGTTAACTAGTAGCTGTTTAGTCTTGATCTTATATTCTGTTTGGTGAAAGATAATATATTCCTACAGACCTGGAGTGTTTCTTGTTTTTTAAAATATACGAATATAGTACACTAATTCTACTCATTGTATAAATTGCACCAAGAAGCAGAGAGAACACGTTTGTAAGTGACCGTACAGCCACCACCAAAAAATTATTTTAAGATGATATATAGAGGAACAAATCTGAAGAATGTCTATTCTCTAAGGAAAAATAATAGTCCTAAGAATGTAATTGCATGAATTTTTAAGAGAAATTCAAAATAAACCGGATGATCGCTTTTCTTTGAATTATGTTAGCAGAACTAGAAGCATTTAAATGGGTAGATATATTGATTCACATCTTTCTATAAACAGTAAGTAAGCTCTTGATAAATTCACTTTCCTAGAATTTTAGGGTAAAGTATGAGAGCCCTCCTATAAACCCACGAATTGACTGACCCTTCTCTAAATTAGAGAGAGTATACAACATTCACAAAGGGATTTTATCAAAACAATCCCTTATAGGAAGAATAATCAGTTATTAGATACCCTGGTAGCCCCTTCTCTTAGTTGAAAAAACAAAAAGAAAACATTCAAATTAATATCACCAATTTTTAAAATCTCTCACAATGTCTTCTTGATGGTAGTTTGAGCAATGATTTTTACCATGTCAGGTTTAGGAAATACCATTCATTTTTAATGCAAAAAATAATCAATGAACATCAAGTGGGTATGACTTCATAGAAAAAAAAATTCAAAAACAAGGGCCATTAGGTAAGTTGTTATTGTTAATATTAGCACTATTAAATGATATGCAGAGTTTCTGAGACAGCTGTCACTCCACTGATTCTATGGCTTATTAAACTGATCAGGCTGTTTAGTCAGATGACCCCATTTTCTCCAATGGCTTTATAAGCACCTCTCCAAGAACCCCATATTGCCCCTAAAGGAATACATTTTCTGAGATAGAATTTGCTGTGATCAAGGGGAGACTTTCTGGGAATCCCTGCCTTCAAAGAAGCACTCAGTGACTTTTTGTCTGACCATTATTTGATTTTGGAAACATAACATTTGTACCTCAAGTTTTATACAAATATTGATGCTTCACCACCTACAAGATTTGCTACCAGAAATTTGCATGTGGTTTACTCTAAACCTTAGAAATAATTCAACAGTAAAATGTCTACTTAATAAGATACCTCTGAATTTCAAATTATACTAGCAGCCGTAGTCTTAACATGCAAAATGCCTTTTTTTGTAATTTACTTAGAGGAGGCTCATAACAATGTTTTGTACTCGATATTGTTATTAATGCATTTTATGAAGGAGACTCAGATTAGTTTAATGACATGTCATTTAGGTACTCTATGATAAAGTAGTTACTTGGGCCAGAGTGACTCTGGATTCCAAATAGGCACCCTTTCCTTGTCCCCAAGCTACTACACAGTGCAAAACGGAGAGACAGATGTTCTAGAGCCATGCACTTGCATATGCATCAAATCACTTGAGGGTCTTGCTGAAATGCAGATTATGATTCAGTAGGTCTGGAGTGGGGACTGAGATTCTGAATTTCTAACAAGCTCCCAGGTGATGCTAATGTTCTCAGTAATACTCCTGGCCACATTTTGAGATGCAGGGATAATACACACTAGACAATCAAAAAAAGTTTATGTTATATTTCTGCAGCACTTAAATCTCTATTCTGGCTGTATTTTTTGTTGTTGTGTTTTGGGAAATGAATTTGGAGTAAATACATACTTCTTTACTATTTTTATATTATATATAGTCTTTAATCCTATCTTCATAAACAACACTAAGTTAGGTTTACCCCATTATTTAAAAAGAGAGAGGTATCAGTAAATGGGTAACTGCAAACTGCTAAACAATGCCCTTGATTTACTTTTATATTGCTTAGATTCTTTGCTACTTTGAAAACTTTATTATAAGAAACTCAAGGAAAAGTAATGAGGCATTGAAAAATGTTTATTTTTTAAAATATACCAAATAATAAAACTCCAAGCTGAATAAATTTTTATCAATCCATGAAATTAATGTCACATTTAATAATAACTAGTTAATTGTTGCCTGATTTTTCAGAATAATGATTAAAGGAAGAATTTGAGCTGGGCAAAAAAAATGGTCGTTAGACATGCTATTGACGCATAGTACCACTCTCACAAAATATTATATATATGTTTTCATGACATTAACTAGGAAAAGCAAATATGAAATCCACAAACAAGTGTATAATAACTTTTTAAGCAAAAAATGGAAACTACCTTCAGGTAATTTCATTTTCACATTGAAGAAAATACCAGAAAAAATACGCAAAAGAAAATTTATCCAAACCTGGTTTTTGATCCACTGATTAATTCTAAAGTAGTTTCTGTCTTCCTATAGATTTCCTATAAATTTCTTCATTTTTCTAAGCTAAAACATATAGCACAACTAAAAAGCAATCTACTATATTTGACTGGAAAATTTTCAAAAATCTTAGTCCAAATGAGGAAAGCTGTCAGCTATTTTCAACAATTTTTGTGTTCCTTAATAAAAAGCTGCAAATAATTCTGTAAAATGCTAATGTCCAAGGAGAAGGCTCTATATGCTGACTTGGCAATTTAGAAATCTGATTACACTCAGAGACTTGAGTGTATTACATTTGTAAGGCATATATTTGATGGTCTTCTTGTGAATAAATTGATTAATTAATTAAACAAATCAAAGTACCCTCATAGTAGAAAGCTTTGAAATAAAATAATGGAAATATATGGGATAGTGTAAAATATGTTAATAAAGCCAAATCCCAAAAGTTGAATTTTTGTTATTATTATAAAATCTCAGAAGGAAATTCCCAAAGGCGTGTTATACATAGGTTGATATTGTTTCTGGGCTCAATATCTGTCTTTAAGAAAACCAGTTTCCAACCAGAGTATTGAGGTCCTCGTATTAAAGCAATAAATATTCTTTGTAGAGCCTAAATTTCCAGTTATTGTCTATATACTAATCATTACAGATGCAACTTCATACCATTGAAACTATTTCAGCTCAGGCTGGCTTTGCTTATATCCATTACTTAACAGAATTCACAACTTATTTCCCACCTACTCTTTATTTTCAAATTGCCTCACATTTTGGTTTTATTAGCAAACTAATTACGAAAGTAAAACACAACTTTTGAAACTTTTGGAAATGTAGAAAAGTATGAAAAAGCAAATCATTTGCAAATTATCAGAAGAAAATCACTTTCATATATATATCATTTGTTTATGCTATAATATTTATAAATGGAAATATGCAGTCTATATTGTTTTTTACTTTAAAAACTTATTCTGACCAATTTCCCATTTAAGATTATAACTGGAATATCAATAAATGATTTCTATAATGCAATGTCCATTCTTTAAATCTAAAATTTCTTTGGAATATGATATAGCTATGGAAGTTCAAAACATTAATAAGTACTCTGGTATGAAACATCTGCACAACTGACAAACCTATGTTCAGAGTTTTGTGATGGTTGTAGAGAACATTTAATTTGTTTGGTCAATTATTGATTCTCTCCTAGGCAATTCGGTAGGCATTGAAAACAAACAAACATGCACGTATGTACATATTATGTACATTACATAGGTTATATAAACATTACTAAGACATATATATATATATATATATATATATATATATATATATCTAAGATAACATATTCCTATTATCTAATTTTCACAGTCCAGTAGGTGATAGAGATCAAAGACACTTTTGGGCTTTTAAAGAACTAACATGACTCTTTCCCCTAAAATAAAATAATATTACCAGGAAAGTTTATTTATCTGAAGGAAACAGCCAGATCATTCTTCAGTCAGTAAGCTAACTCATGGCTGTGAGATAGATGGTTACAAAATGTTCACATGCCTGCATAATATTCTCTATCATTTCTTAATTGTTTATAATAACTGGAGTTCTTTTCAGATCTTAAATTTACACGTACTAGGTAGATTTAATGAAATTAACTCCCAGTTTTGCACTAATCTCTGGAATATTCTATATCATGACAATGAGTCCAGAGACCACTTGCTGGACAAACATAATGAAATCTAGAGTTCTTGCACTAGGTGACTATGTATTAAAGCCTATCTTAAAGCTTGAAGGAGAGGGAAACATTTCATTGGCAAAACCTCAGGAGATTTACAATATATACTATTTGAAAGTAATTTTCCCCTTTCCAAACCTCCTGAGAAAAGATATACAAGGAAGCGATCAATCTTTCTCCTGTCTTTCATGTCAATATATCACTATCTAGGGCTCAAACCAATACCAAGTTTGTCAAGAGGCTCCGTTATGATGTCCATGTGATGGTCCTGCAAACACCCAGCCCCACTCTTTGATATCTTTTGGAAGAATGGCTCAAGTCCTGGCCACAGGGAACATATTACACTACTGCCATAATTTCTGGAATTTTGATTATAAACATTTCCTGCCACCAGGTTAGGATGGACAAGAAAGGTAAAGCACCTCTACTGTCTCTTACATAAGCTTTCTGTCTCTGTAGATTAGCTACCACTTTAAAAGCAAAACAACCTGACGGGTGCCTGGTCGCTTCCTGGGTTAAGCCTCTGGTTCTTGGTTTTGGCTCAGGTCATGACCTCGTGGTAGTAGCATCAAGCCCCACATTGGGCTCCAAACTCAGCATGGAATCTGCTTGAGATTCTCTCTCTCTCTCTCTCTCCCTCTGCCCCTCCCCTGCTCTCTCCCTTCCTCTCTCTCCAATAAAATAAATAAATAAATAAAATCTTAAAAAAAAAGCATAACAACCCTCAGCAAAGAAACACTTTATTTAATTGGCCCTACACAGACTAGGAGGAAAAAAATTAGAAATCCTAAGGAATACTGAGAGCCAAACATTTTAATCAGTGGCCTGGAGTCATTCCAGAATACTATCTTAATAGTTACTGAGGCAAACTCAGCTTTTCATTTTTGTGTGTTTCGTGATAATGACTATTGAATTATACCTGGTACTTTAAAATGCTTTTGCACAATATATTGTTAGAACTAAAAAATGAAGAGGTTCAGGGAAGAAGGGAAGTAAGAGAAGGCCTTTACAATTTTTTCAAGATTTGAGAGTACAAGAATCTCGTTTTAAAAAATGTACATCACACAAGGGGATGCCTGGGTGGCTCAGTTGGTTAAGCATCTGCCTTCAGCTCAGTTCGTGAACCTGGGGTCCTAGGATAGAGCCTTGCATCGGGCTCCCTGCTCAGCGGGGAGTCTGTTTCTTCCTCTGCCCCTCCCCCTGCTTGAGCTCTCTCTCTCTCTCTCTGTCAAATAAATAAATAAAATCTTTAAAATATAAAAATAAACAAAATTTGCATCAGACAGATATGCATATGCACAAATACACAGACCTATACAAACTTCTCTCTGCCCAGAGGAACTTGTTAGTAACTTAGACAAGTGTACAGTGAAGAAGAAAAATTATCTTATATAAGGCCTTTATGTCCTGGAATCAAGTCAACATAGCTACTGTCAAGACAATTTTCCTATGAGACTTGGAATGATTTGCTGGAGGTAAGGCTTTAAAATGTTATGCTTGAAAAAACCTGATTACATGTTCTGTAAGTTCTAGTCTAAGTATAAGGAAAAATTCATTTCGATGCAGTAAGGGAATTATTACTTAATTACAATAGGGAGAGCGGTAATATGAAGACAGATGTTCAACTTATCAGAACTTCAAAAGCAGAAGATTGTTCCTTTTTGTTTTATGGCACCTCATTCTCTTCCAACTTTGTCATGTCAATATGTCACATAGATGGAAGTCCTCAGAACTCTCTTTAAAACAATCTTGTTTTGTTTTGTGTTGTTTTGTTCATTTGTCCAATTGAGTTTCTATAACTTCAATAGCTTATCATATGGTCAATGGAAACAAATGTTTTAAAGGTTTTTGATGCATTGCTTTGGATGCTTTTTATTGCATCCTGGGACTGTTTCTTATAAGTTTATCCCTTGTATGGTGTGGGGGAACAAAATGCCACTTCAAAATGTCTCTCTTTGGTATGTGGATTATTTTAGACAGATTATTTTTAAGAAACAGAAGACTCAGAAAAATCTTTGACCTTTCCTCTAACTGCCTAAAAGAATTTAGATAGAGGACTCATTCCAGAAAGGGAGGTAACATCCCATATAACTGCAGTGTAATATGAACAAGGTGTGGAGGACAGGGAGGGACCTAGCGAAATCTGTTAAAATTCCTCCCTACATCCTATCATTTCTGTGTGGTCCAAAAACATTTGCTTACCAAATCTTCCTGTGAATTGTTTTCCTTCTCTCAGAAGTCCCAGACACCTACCCACTTCTCTTTAGCCCCAGATGGCATATAGCCTTGATTGCCTGACTTCCTGTGGGCCTCATACTGTTACGGACTTATGTAATTAAATTTGATTTTCTCTCATTAATCTGCCTCATGTCAATTTAATTATTTGACCAGCCAAAAGAATCTTGAATTGTAGAAGAAAACTTTTCCTGTCCGACAATGGTTTCCAGTTAGGCCACAAGAGAAATTTGCACATGATTTGGCAAGTAGAGAAGTGATAGATATTCTTCTCCTTGAAGATGGGTGTAGGATGTCAGGCTCCAGGGCAGCTTGTACATGCCCCAGCCTGTGGACTTCCCTTACTGGGATAGGGCAGCACTGAAGCATGCAACCCCTTAAGCTTCTGTTGATTCTCCTCCTTCAGCTTCTCTGAGTTGGGGTTAAATATACGTATGGCTCTTTGGTGAAGTTTGCTGACTTCTTCTACAGGTCGTCTGCACCATCAACACTGGTGGTGGTGAGAGAAAGGAATTCCAGTTCATCTTCATGGGTCCTGGTTTGTCCTTGCTCTCTTCCACTTCACAGTCACCTAACTAATAACCCAACCAACTTACAGCAACTTTAGGTTCAATGTCAGATACAGAGGCAACAGCCTAATGGAAATGTCCCCATCAGTTCCCATAATTCCTTAAGATCCCGGTTATAAATCCCTTATTCCATAGCATCATAGTGATTCTGCTTCTCTGACCAAACGCTAACTGTCAAGACACATACATTACTGTAGAAGAAGATGAACACTATCGCAATGAAAACCTAAACCATATGGCATTGGCTTTCGTCCCAGCAGTGAAAGAAGCTTTAAGGGTCTTGAGCAGACTATTAGCAGCAGCCTGACCAGCGTGAAGGAGGCTGTCAGTGAGGGTTTAGAGAAGAGAGGCTAACCCCTAACTATTTGAATTGTTCTGTCTTCCAGCTGAGAACCCAACACTGCAGAGCAGAGGCAAACCATCCCCTCTGACTTTGTCTGAATTCCTGATCCATAGACTATTTGATGTCACTCAGCTAGGAGTGGTTTGTTAGCAGCAAGGCAGATTCATAAATAAACAGGTGCTAGAAGTGGAACAATCAGACTTGCATTGCATTCCTGCTCTTGAGCACTATACTCTGCTTCTAGAATCCTGTATGCTTATAGAAACCATCCCTACTTTATTGTTAATGTTAGTCCGATTGAGTTTCTCTAACATAGTCAAAAAGAGTCCTAACCGGGGCTCCTGGGTGGCTCAGCCATTAAGCGTCTACCATCAGCTCAGGTCATGATCCCAGGGTCCTGGGACTGAGACCCGCATCGGGCTCCCTGCTTGGTGGGAAGCCTGCTGCTCCCTCTCACACTTCCCTTGCGTGTGTTCCCTCTCCCTCTGTCTCTCTCTGTCAAATAAATAAATAAATAAAATCTTTTGAAAAAAAAAGAGTCCTAACCAATCATAAAATCAACAGAAATAAACATTTAAATTCTCTTCATGCATATTGATTTTAAAAAATTACCTTACTACATGCTTTCTGTGTTTAGGCAGTTTTGAATTAAGAAATACCCCCTACTCAAAAGACCAAGATCCACTTTCATTTGACATGTATAAACTTAAATCAGTTCTTATGTGTGGGGAATTATGCAGTCATCCATTCAATCATCTAGGGAATATTTATTGAGTTCTTTCATTGTGCAAGGCAGTGGGTTAAGCAAAGGGAAGGATACAAAGAATTGTATAGTTTCTAAGTAGTTAATCACACAGTAGCAGCAATGAGACATAAACAGAAAGTAACATAGTTCCTTGATTCTAACATCGTTTTTTTTTTTCATATTTAAATCACTTTAAAAATCAGGGCACATCATATAATTGATAGGTGCATTTTAATGTGGGAGTGTTTCTTTTCTTCCCTTGAAAAGCTGCTATTAAATTGACAGTGTGCTCCTCATTATTCACAGTGTTTTAGAAGGGAGGAAATCCAACGTAGCACAAGCTAGTATGTAATAAGTACCACGAGTGATACCAGGAGACTTAAGATTTTCACTAGCTGAGATAGTATGAGAAGATGTCAAAGCATTTCAACTGAGTCTAGAAAAGAAGAGAAGAGAGCATGGCATTTATACGGATCTTCTATGAATATATAATATGAAATTTTTATAATCCTGACAATGGCCCTAAATGGTAGGAATTATCTTAATTTTCCTGGTCATACAACTGAGGTTCAGATTAACAAGGAGAAAAGAAATATCTTTGAGTTTTCACACTCAGATGTCTCTAAAGTGAGGCATACACTCTTCTCGGAACTTAACAAGGACTGAATTCACATTGTACTCACTATATACCTCCTATGTGCAGTATGGAACATGTTCCACAGATTATGTTATAAATACTTTATATACAGCGTGACTCAATAGGTATTAACATGATCCTCACTATAGAGATGGGGAAACAGAGAACCTGGAGAAATAAAGTAAGTTTTTCAAAGTTATACAACTAATAAGTGACAGAGCGGGATGGATTAGGAACCCTATCAGTCTAGTAAGAAGAGTCTCTTTTATTAACCACTATGCCATGAGTCTCTGAGGACAGCGTGAAGCATTTTCTCCCAAACTTCTGACTGTCTGATTAAAAACCACTATAATCCTCCAACTCTTTTCCCTTACCCAACTGTATAATCGACAGTTTATGATGTATATAATTTACTCTGTTTTTACTATCTCCAAGTAATCTCCTTAAAGGCAAGGATTTTGCCTGTTTTGTTCACAGAGACATCATAATCAGCACAAGGTTGGGAGCTCCATAGGAAATTGTTGAATGAATAAAAGAATGATTTTTTTTTCTTTTAAAGAAGATGAGAGAGTAAATTCCGTGAGTGAACAGTAATTGGAGAGGCACAGAGGCAGGGCAGTGGCAGTTGTGTTTTGAAACATTGATTAGTTAGTGTGGTCTGCCTAAGGTGTCAAGTGGGAGCGGAAGAAATCAGTGAGCAAGCCTCCCAGTAAGGGAGGTTGAAGCCACCCGGGCTCACACGCAAAAGCCTTTGTTTGCTCCCTCACATTTTGTTTGTAGCTTGTTCAGCAATAGACACTGGAAAGGAGGGCAGGAAGACATCAAAGTAGCTGTATTGTTCATATTTTTTCTCCCTTTGGCAGCTTTTTTCTCTATTTCCTGCTGACACTACAAATTCAGCGATTTAATGATACAATTGTTTCTGAAAAGGACACAGAAACAGACACCCTCAGCCATTTAATTGGTTGCCCTGACGAAGTGGAATCTGCTGTTTTTTAATTTCATTTTTGTGGGGTGTGGGGATTTGGAGAGGCTGGGAGAGAGATAATATTTACTTCTATTAGAAAAGGTACAGTTTAGGAAGGGATATTAGTCTACCTAATTAAGGTCTGCCATTTCCATGGCATGCACTAGGATACCTATGAAAATTACTCAATCCCAGCAAAGAATTTGCTAAAATCGTTTATCTTCCAATTTAGTCTGCCCTTAGGTCAATGGAATTTCATTTGCTATAGGAATACTACATTCTTTATGTCAAGTTTACTCTGAAATAGTTTGCCGTTCCTAATAAATCATAGCAAGAAGCAGAACTCTGTTATAAATGTCTGATCCTTCCCCTTGTATAATTTAGGTTTGCTCTTTCCAAGTCTCTGGGATTGCTGCGTGTTATATATTGGTTTGATATAATTTCAAATCCACTTATTTATGACAAAGACCAAAAAATGTTGCTTTTAGAAGTTAAGCTGTTTTTATATAAGAATGAAGTAAATTGGACCAGGATGTCATCATTTTATCTGTTCCCACCAATAAGAACTCAGTAACTCAGTTGCTGAGGGGTCCCACTGGGGGCTTAGCAATAAAAACAGGAAGAAGCAATTCTGGTAAGGGGACATTTTGACTATAAACATGGATTTTGTAAGGATTACTTAAGAATGTTCAGTGCAGGCAAAACTAAAATTTGCTGATCTAAAATGGCTTTACGAAGACTGTAGGGCAATTAGTTCCTACCACAGTGTAGGTGACTCTTTTACAAGCAGTGGTGAAAGTGGTCCAGCAGCTGCATGAAGAATATCCTCTTGCCCATCAACACCCCTGTCCTGCTGTTGTTCCCTAGCAACGTGCTCTAGCAACAGAGTACTTTTACCTTTGCACTGGCAGCTGGATATCAACTACCAGTTGGTTTACCCACCTCTTCTGAGTACCAAGTCATATAAAGGTACACCTTAGCTAAATTTGGACTTTATTCCTTTCATTTCTCCTTGCCTGGAACAATAGTGTGATTAATCTAACACTAGGTTGGAGTATTTTATTTCCTTATTGGCTTATTAAGAGACATTATCCTGCATGCTATTGGCTTGTGAAATTCCTGCAGTGAACCTGTGTTAAGTGCTATTGGCAAAGGCGAATCTCAGTCTCTGAGCATTAATTTGCACCAAAACAAAACACTGTGTAATCAGCTCTCGTATCTGGACACTTGAATGCGCCTTGCTACCTTCTCATCATTTGAACTAGTGCATTAAATACAGGACATTTATATTTTCTTTTATTACAAAAAAATTCCCTCCTTTTACCAAATGTTACAGATAGCATATCAAAGTTGACCCAGGTCTTCCTCATTTTCATCTTTAACATATAAAATGAAATACTGGATTTCTAAACAGGACAGTTTACGTGGTGAGAAAATATGGTCAATATACACACAAAAAATATAGTGTATTTTGGAGGGCCAAGGTGCTGAAGCTAAGTTTTATACATAAAAGTAAGTGTAAACTAAGGATTGGAGAAAGTCTGAAAGTTGTTCATCAATTTATTTAACAAAGACTATTAAAAGAGATCATAATAGGCCAATATACCTATACATTAAATCAAAATTTAAAAGGTAATGCTCCCTCATCCTGTGAAGAAAATGCTTTCAAACATTTTTTTTTTTAACAAGACTTATCTAGTATTACTTCTCTTTTCATCCAGGAAGAAACTAGAACTTCTTTAAGATACTGACACAAATACTTTTGTTTCAATGTCCCTTCACTTTCCAATAGCCTCACTTCATGTGCCTCAGTCTGGTTCAAAGTGTTACTTAAAATTTTTGAGCTTATTATTATGCAGGTCCCTCTTCCTAGCAAACTAACTTTCTTAAAAGTATATATAAAAACTCCATGGAAATATAAACAGATAAGCACAAATAAACAAATGCAACTCTCAGCAAAAGGCTAGTGCGGCCTTACCCACTCTTTGTGTGTCTGTAACTAAAATGAGTGTTGGTGATGCTCACTGGATATAGTAGAATTCTAGCCAACATTAAGACAAAAATAAGTGAAAGCCAAGACTGAATCCCAGCGTGTGGATGGAAGGAGATTAGTAAGTGTTCAGAAAAAGGAAACAAAAAGTAAAAGTGTTTTGGGAGAGCACTGATTTTTATATGACTCCCAAAGTCATCACCGGAGGGGGAAAAACATGGAGACTCAGGCAAGGGAAGTTTGCATGGGCCAGGAAGTGCAACACATAGCTGAGCTTATGTTCCCCTGGCCAGAATTCAGTCACAAGCAAGAGCTTAACATAAGAGCTGGGGTCAGTGGGCATGGGTGCATCAACAGCTAAGAAAATTAGAGCCAGACAATCTTTATATGTGTTCTAGATGATGGAAGATTAAGCAAAATCACAGTCAAGAAAACAATAAAAGAAACAATAAAACAAAGTTTTAAACAAACAATGAAAGAAAGTTTTATTTTCATTAGCAGCCAGCCAAAACAGAGTTGGCAAATAATTATAGGGCAGTTGTTGATAAGAGCAGTATCAGAAAAAAGACACTAAAGCATCATGGGAGGGGAGATGAGTCCCAATGGAATCAAGGAAGTAGTACTAGAAGGAGACTGAAAAGGACAGTTAGTGCTTTGGAATTTCCATCTCTATGGAGGCCATCCTATAGAGACACAGAGATGAGATGTTTCCAGTTGTGCATTGAAGAAAAAACAAACTGCTTGAGAGCTTTTGAGTAGAGGGGATCAATATTCAAGAGCAGGTAGGGAGCCATTTGATAAAGCAGACTAGGTGAATTGGCTTCCCAGTGTAACATTGGCAAAAATAGGCACGTAGTGAATTTTGCTAGAATATATAATTCTTTTTAACAAAAGATCTTTTCTTTTTAACTTTATAGTTTCAAAACTTAGTGATCCATATTTGATTTATTAAATGTGTGTATGTGGGAGTATTATATTAAAATTATTTTAAGTCAATTTAATGTCAGTTTGTAAAACATAATTTCCCTCTCAATATCACATTATATGTTACGTATTTCATTATAAATTCCAAATAAAATTTAATGAAAAGATCTTGAAAAATTTAGGGTTCAAAATAGAAACAGATAGATAGATTTATACATTTATAGATACAGATAAACTACTAAAGCAGCATGCTTACTTTTCTTAATGACACATTCCAAGTGGATTTTAACTTGGTGCCAAAGAATCATATCTATCAACTTACTATGCATTTGAATATGAAATTTATGTGGAAAATATGAGGCAGAGTTTAACTGAATATGTACTAAGCAAATTGATAACATTTTAACATACAGAATTTGTGCTCTTGCAAACTTAAATATAAAAAAAGCCTTCGTGTATGCACTCATGATTTATTTCTTTTCCATTATAATTTGAGAAGTTCAAGAAGCCAAACATTTCAGATGTACTTAGTATAATACTAAGTCAGCAAACTTTTATAATACTCAACACAAAAGCTTACTATGCTTATGTGTCAGAAACTTTGCATGCATTAACTTATTTAATACTTAGTATAACTCTATGAAGTACATGTTTTTACAGTGGAACAAAATGAAGCACAGAAACATTTGAAAACCTCTCTAATGTGATACAAATAATAAATGGTGGAATCCATTATTTTACACATATTGTTTCCCAGTACCCGTAGTCTTTATCTCTGTGCCCAACAACCTCCCATAATATTGATATTTTTATGTTAAAACATGGCTTCAACAATCCTTTTATTCTTTAAAATTTTCATAGTACTATAGATTTATTAATTTATCCTCTTGGAAAACAAATGTTTTCCCTCATTTATCTACATCAGATATTAAAAGTCATGAAGTAAGTTTCATCTCTATCATATGAAGATCAGTCTATTTATTATTATTATTATTATTATTATTATTATTATTATTATTATTATTTTAGCCCAAAGGCCAATCTGGAATGTATAAACAGAAAACTGTCAATGGAATGCCACTGGGTCTTGCTAGCATTACCATAGTTATAACCAGGACACAATGCCAAGAACACCATGTTTCTTGCCAGTTCTCAGCACAATTGGCTCCTAGGGGTCATGCAGAGCAAGTGTTACAGTTCATCTCTGCACAAACTCACTTTTTTGGCTAATGAATAACATTCAAGCAAGCAGAGGATTGATTCTTAGACAGCTGCCTGAATTCTAATGCTAGATTTCTATCCATACCAATGCAATCTTTGATCTGCTAGACTACTTTCACAAATAGACAAAGAAACAGACAAAAGGACTGCCAGTTACAAGCCAATAATGCTCGTATTCACTCAACAAATAATTTTTCTGTGGGTCAGACACAGTGCTATGGATACTCAGTGCTCACATGGAACCTTCACGAGGCTGGCCTATTCTGGCTTTCATTACATCTATAGATAAAGGTGGAGTACTACTTCCCTTTCTCACCCAAAACTTTAACTCACCTTTTCATTACAAATACCTGGCCAAACAAAATGTCAAACCATATATATAGAGAATTTACTTGAATAGCCCCTACATCAAAGTGCTGTTTTCTTAGAAGTTCAGAAATGTTAATATGTATCAGTTTGGCAAAAATATCTTTAACGGCAAAGGCATTGCCTTTGAGGGGGATAGTCCATGTTTGGAAAGGATAAAAAAAATATTTTTTTCTGTCTAAGAAAGAAGAAGATAGATACAATATAAAGGGGATGCATTTAGCAGAAATATTGCTTTATAAGGCAAATTAATATAAATTCAAAGAAGCACAGCCTTAAAGAAGATCCAGGGTCAAAAATGTTATGCAAGAAAGAAAAAAAAAATCTGAAAAACGTTTCATGGGTGTAAAATCAACTGAGCAAGAAGAAAACAAATTGTTCAGAGGGCAATTGCCATTACTTGAGAGATAGTGTTAGGCAGCAGCAGGCTATTGGGATGGTATTGTTCAGCTTTATTAATGGATGCATATAATTCCTGGAAGAAGAAAGGTTCTAAAATTAGGAGAGTGCTGTGGGTTTAAAGTGGAATCCTCATTAAGAGCAGGAGTTGTCCTGTGCTGTTTATCTAGTGCAAGGGCAGAGAGCTTTCAGGGCTCTTTCCTCCCAGTTTGGGTGTTAAAACCAAGCAGTTGACCTTTAAGAAGCTAAATGATTTAAAATTTGCATAAGGGTTTTTTTCATTGTTGTTGCTTCTTTGTTATCCTAGCAAAATGCTTTAGGATAACACAGCTCCTTCCAGTTTATGCATTCAGGAGAGAAACAAGTACCCCTTGCTTTTTCCCTTCCTTCCTCTGAAGTGCAAATTTTAGGTAAACAGGGATCCTCAAAGCACATGGAAAGTTTTCATTGAGAAAGACCCCTCTAGGAAGAGTTAGGGTTCCAGGATGATGTTGACACTACTGCTGCTGCTGATAATAACAACAATTAAAAAAGCTATCAGGACATCTATATTCTCCCTTACATGACATGAATTTTCAGGGTAGAAATGTAGATTGAAAAGGGACCTGCTTATTCATTTAACAAATATCAAGAAAAGGGGCAATCGGGAGGAAAATGATATTGGATCTATGGAATTGTGTTTGTTTCTTTGAGGGAAAATTGCCGTAAGATGGTACATGAGATCAGTAATACTTCCCCTTCAAAGTTACTATAGAAGTCTGACTTCAGAGGGGAGGGGGGTAGGGGAATGGGATAGACCGGTGATGGGTAGTAAAGAGGGCACGTATTGCATGGTGCACTGGGTGTTAATACAGAACTAATGAATCATTGAGCCTTACATTGGAAACCGGGGATGTACTGTATGGTGACTAACATAATATAATAAAAAATCATTAAAAAAAAAAAAACAAAGTTACTATAGAAGTCTGAGTGATTATAGCTACTGGGGAGGGGAGATGTTTTATTACCTTTAACAGTTAAACATTAAGTAGGGATGTTTGCCCTCATATTTTCACACCCGCTATTTGGTCTTCTCACTTCTGATTTTTCACCCATAAAGTCCGTCCATCATAAGGCTATCACACCTCCCAAGATACAGCTCTAATTATACAAACAAACAAAAATTATAACAGAAGTCCAATACTTTCAATGACTACTTATGGCTTATATAGTAAAATATATTTTTTAAAACCAGGCTTCAAAGACTTCCACCAACGAATCTCAGTCCTACTTTTTGAAATAATATCTCACTCTCCCTTACCATTTTCTATGATTTTAGCCTATACCCTATTGCCAAATGTCTCTACTTACTTCCACCTCCGTGCTTCTCATATTCTCCTCTTGAAAGGAAATGATTTTTTCCAACTCCACATTATCTACATCCCATCCAGTTTATGTCATGTGCTTTGGTCAGCAATTCTTTCATATCCCAACAGCTAAAGTAAACTTCCCTCTTTGAAACCCGCATTCCACTGTATTTTGACAACTTATCAATCTCTACCAGTAGTATCATTATAAATGTGTTGCCAATATTTTTCTACTCATTCCCAGATATCATTATATATAATGTCTTTATAGCAACAAGCTTTCAAAGAATTGCTAGGCGGGAGTCTGTAGCAAGAGCATATCAATCTTTTTACAGTGTCAACCCAAGTTGATATTTCACTATTTAATTTTCTGTGAGCACTTTGAACTATGCAGTGTATTATACAACTGGCTATATTATACTAGCTTGGAATTACGTACTATTTGCGTTGATCAGTGCCTTTATTTGTTTTCTGTTTAAATACAGAATCGTATAGCACAAAAGTGGGTATCTTTAAGGTCAGAGAGATTTAGATTTGAAATTAGCTCTGACATTAAATACTCTGTGTACTTGGACAAACTATCAACCACCTCAGAGCCTTAGTTTATTTCTAAACTAGGGATAAAACCATCTCTATTACAATGTATTTGTGAAGATTAAATGGCAAGATTTATATTAAGCATCTTGGACATGGAAAGCCTTAGGAGGAATTTCAGCTTTTTTCTTTTGCTGTACCATCTCATGAGCCACACCATCTCTTCGTATCTCACTTTCTAAGTATCCTCTGAAGTGTATAGCAGTGACAGAGGTGGTATGCACTAACGCCACTGATCAAATGTGGTCTAAACAAGGATAGAAACAGCTTTACACAGTGTTTTCAACTTTCTGTCAAAAATGAGAAATCATTCTGCAATGGCTAGAATGCAGGTCAAACAGTCTCTTATCTGATTCTAGATCTACAAGATATTACTTACTAGTAGTGTGACTTTGAGACAGGTCCTTTACTTCTTTGATTCTCCATTTCTTCACCTGCAAAAATGAGGACATTGGACTAGATCCATGATTTCTAATTTCATTAACATTTTACAATTTATTGGTTTAATTATTCTGTGGATAAAATTTTATGGAAGTGACAAAAATGGAAGTATTAAAAGCAGAGCTTCTCTGGATGATACAAAGAAGACATTTAGGACTTCCACCTTTCAGTCCCTTCCTGTAGGCTAGACTAAGTTTGGCTTAAATCTAGTCAAGGATTTACAGAGGGTGCATGAGGAATTTTGATAGCTAATTAGTCAACTCAGGCCTACTTAGAATGTATGTGTAAAAAATTACACACTTTATCCATTCATCCATTGAGGAACATTTAGGTTGTTTCCATATTTTTGCTTGTGAATAATGCAGATATCTCCTCAAGATACTGATTTCAAATCCTTTGGATATGTATCCAGAAATGGAATTGCTGGATGATAAGATAGTTCCATTTTTTGAGGAACCTCCATGTTTTCTATAATTGCTGTGCCAATTTACATTCCCAAATGTCTGTTTACTGATGAATGAATATAAAGAAAGTGTGTAAGCACACACACACACACAGGAATATTAGTCTTAAAAAAGGAGAAAATCTTGCCATTTGTGACAACATGGATGAACCTGATGATATTAGCTCAGTGAAATAAGCCAGATGCAGAAAGGTAAACACTGCATGCAATAAAAGATGTTAAATTCATAGAGACAGAGAATAGGATGGTGGATATTAGGGAGTGGGATATGGGAGATGTTCGTCCAAGGATACACAGTTTTAGTTATATAATCTAAATAGCTTTTGGAGATCTAATATATACCAATGTGACTATAGTTAACAATACTGTATTATAAACTTGAAATTAGCTGAAAGGGTAGAACTTAAGTGTTCTCAACACACACACACATGCACACGCTAACTATATGAGGTGATGGATATGTTAACCAGCTTGATTGTGGTGAATATTTCACAGTGCACACATATATCAAACAATCAAGTTGTACACCTTAAATATATACAATTTTTAATTGTTAAAAATTAAGGTAGGAGGCATTTTTAATTTTGGCGTGGAGAGGGGAAGGAATGCCAAAGTTTAAACCACTCTTTACATCTACTGAATATTTCCTAAAGATCCTTTGAAGCCACAAAAGTTATTTTACCAAGCTTGCTCAGTACATTATCTAATTAGCTGACAATTCCAAAGTGAAATTTCACAACTCTAATGCTTAAATAAGTAAATAAATAAATAACATCTATTGGCTTATACAAGGTAATACAGCTAACAAATGAGTGATCAGATATTGATGTTTTGTGTTTTAAAGACCATACAGGATACAAAACTCATGTGGATAAGCTGTCTCTGCACTTTCAATATTCACTTAGAGTGTTTCAAGTTGACCACAATTTCATAGAACAGTGTACAAAAATTGTGCCAGAAATCATGCAAGAAATTAAACATGTGCTTTGGAGTCAGAAAGATGGTTTTAACATTTCCAAGCTGCAGCTTATTTGTAAAGTGCAAATCACAATATTGATCCTCCTTGTTTTTGTCTGTGTGTTTTGTGATTATTAAGTAATATTCAGTATAAGAACGCACTAGTTCATATTAAGTGCCAATGAATATATGTTCCTTTTTATTTCTCCTTTTAATAATTCCACATATATAGTAAACATTGCTTGGCATAGAGTGTAAAGCAATGTCAGCAACTCAACTTTTTAATGGTTTCTTTCACAGTGGTTTCTAACTTTCTAACCTTTTGAAGCTGTTAAAATAAAGTCAAATAATGATACTGCTGTGGCATAAGTGTATGCTAGGATCAATAAATTGTGGTTGTTGGAATAAATTGCAATTAAAGGGGTAGTACTTGATTGCTTGACAGTAGGTAGTCTTTCTGGCCCAAATAAACTCAAGTATTAGTCTGATTTACAAGCTAATTAGTATGGACTTCACATGCATTTCATTGGGA
Organism: Ursus americanus; assembly: GCF_024610735.1. NCBI lineage: Eukaryota > Metazoa > Chordata > Mammalia > Carnivora > Ursidae > Ursus > Ursus americanus. The sequence goes on along the minus strand of NC_142144.1, from coordinate 55,685,977 downwards.
GACCATCAGATCATATTGACTTCTGTTCACATCATGAGTGTGCCCTTGAAGTTGTTTTCTGTCACTTTCAGGTGACAAGTCCTCTTTACTTGTTTACTTTGTTTATTCAAGAATATAGTCACCATTTTTAATCAAGTAGACTATGCAAGAAATTTATGATATTTGCAAATAAACACTCAAACATCTAAAAATTTCAGTATTGCCACTGGCCTTTTTTTCTCCCTATTTCTATACATTTAAAATAAAAATATGCGTGCATTCAGAAATGACAAAAGCATCAGCACTATAAGAAGGATGATTATTACTGAATCCTTAAAGCAACAGAACAATACATATAAGCATTAATTTATAAGCTAGAAAACCACAGGATAGGTATTTCAAGACAAAATATTTGAATAATACATAAAGAGATATTTTTTTCTCCAAATAAAGATGCATGCTTATCTAAAGTATAATTTTGTTTATTCTTAATTTTCTATTCAGTGCAGTATTTTATATGATAAATTCCAACATATGCCTGTATAATTATCTAGTGAATACAGGACATTCATAGACTAAAACAAGGTAATTTAAGCAATCCTTTGTGTTGTAAATTGCATTAAGGTATATATCATGTGTTTTCCTCTACTATGCATTTACCTACTACTGCATTTCTTGCTAGAGATTAAATACAGTTTTGTTGAATGAAAAAATGACAAAAGTGCAATTCCTCAAAAGGCACGAAGATATACACGGTATGACTATTTTAAAATTAAGCATCTTTTCCATTTAAATAGCTCTACGCCACACCTCTTGTAAATGCCACATTTTATTTTATTTTTATTTTTTTAAAAGATTTTATTTACTTATTTGACATAGAGACAGCCAGCAAGAAAGGGAACACAAGCAGGGGGAGTGGGAGAGGAAGAAGCAGGCTCACAGCGGATGAGCCCAATGGGGGGCTCGAACCCATAACGCCGGGATCAAGCCCTGAGCCGAAGGCAGACGCTCAACCACTGTGCCACCCAGGCGCCCCTAAAGGCCACATTTTAAAAAAAGGAAAAAAAAAGCAAAAAAAAGTCAGAAACACATGGAAAAATCCCTGGTGTCATGTCCACTCTGTTGTCCATATTTACATTAGATATTTATGTTAGGTTGCTAGTGTTACAGCCAGTAAATCTCACGTCATACTTATTATATTCTGTTACTTAATTTTCTGTTTCTGAGCCTTATTTCTCTTTCCCAACCACTCTTCAAAAGGAGGCTTTGCAAAGGCTAAAGAAAAAAGACTGATCTATTTGTACACCGATGAATTTTAATCACCTACCAGAGTTTCTGACTCGTAAGTGCTCAATAATTATTTTTTGCATAAGGAAACTCATCACAATTATTATTATCAATTATAAATCACCATAATACATTTCTGACATCAATTTACATGTGAAAATATATTTTGCTAATTTTGAATGATCTTTAAATGTCTTTTATGCCTGACAATGTGAAACTATATTAAATTTATGTATTTTAAAAAAATTTTTTTTCCATTTTTTCCATTTTATTAAAGATTTTATTTATTTATTTATTTGAGAGACAGAGAGACAGCATGGGCAGGGGGAAGGGCAGGGAGAAACAGACTCCCTGCTGAGCAAGGAGACTGACGGGGCTTGACCCCAGGACCCTGGGATCATGACCTGAGCCAAAAGCAAATACTTAACCAACTGAACCACCCAGGCACCCCATTTTTTCCCCATTTTTTAATCTAAATTAAATTAATTAACATATAATGTATTATGGGAAACTATATTAAATTTAAGGAATTATACAAAAACTACAATATTAAACCTTAGAATTAATGACAACATTTTAAAGAACAAAATAGTATTAAGATCAAAATCCTGAAATAAAGGTTTCAATGTAAAAATCAGTAGAAGTCCATGAACAAAACTATGAAAAAACAAATTAGAAACAAAATCCATTCCCTCGCTCTTAGTTAATGTCATCCAAAACGAGAACTTATGCTTCTTGAATGCAAAATATATCTATTGACCTTGTTCTCCCCAGGATTTAACACAATACCTGGCTCATTGTAAGAACTAAATTTGTGTTTTAAATGCATTAATGAATCAATCAATTGCCTGATTCAGAATGTCTAAGAATAACAAAACAGTGTATAAAATATCTGCAAAACAAAATAAAGACTGGAAAAATATAAAAATGTATGATAGAGTAATTTAATTAATATGCCATAGACTACATATGCTGTGGTTTTATAAGATTTGGTATTATTCTAAGCTCCAAGTGATATTAGAATTCCAGAAAAATAAAATATATCTGAGTAGGTAGGTTTAAAAAACAAATTCCATTATCCTTTCCATTGTAAGGTCAGTGTCATAATATTAGAGTTGGAGAAATTATCTGAGAGCATCTTTCCCCCTGTGTGTAGACTGATTGGTGAGGAAGAGGGTGCGAGCATCCTGGTTTCCTGTGCTTGGGTTACATTCACTGAAGTCAATAGTAGAAAAGGAGGCACAGATGTGGATCTGAAAATGAGAGGTACTGTAATTCCACAGAATGTAGGTTCCTGCATAGGCCTTATAGCAACTGTCCATCTGTCTGATTTGATTATCAATTTGTTTGAAATCTTGTAATGTTTATAGTTTTATGTGCTGCACAATTGTGATGTCATTAAGATAAAGCAGATGTTTAAATACCTATAATTGCCCAGGTGGCCAAATCCTAGGCCATGGGGAAAAGATAATTCTTTCTCTCCTCGCTATAACACATACCCCACCCTTCCAGTCTCTGACGATTTTTTTTTTAAAGATTTTATTTATTTGTTCATTCGACAGAGATAGAGACAGCCAGCGAGAGAGGGAACACAAGCAGGGGGAGTGGGAGAGGAAGAAGCAGGCTCATAGTGGAAGAGCCTGATGTGGGGCTCGATCCCATAATGCTAGGATCATGCCCTGAGCCGAAGGCAGACGCTTAACCGCTGTGCCACCCAGGCGCCCCGACAATTTTTATTCTTAAAAGCCACATACACACCACTATCACCCAATTGATTTCTGCTTCTCTTCCTTGTTCCTCCCTAACTTCAGGCTCCACTGCCTTTCATGAGTACCTTTTGTTTTTCCTCTAGGCATGTGTTGTTTTTCTGTTATTGTTGTTTGTTTGTTTGTTTACTTTTTTTGAGGCAGTAATAAGATCTGAGCTTCTGGGTTGCCTGGCTGGCTCAGTCGGTTAAGTGTCTGACTCTTGGTTTCAGCTCAGGTCATGACCTCTGGGTTGTGAGATCCAGCCGTGTGATGGGCTGCATGAGCAGCACTGAGTCTTCTTGAGAGTCTCTCCCTCTCCTTCTGCCCCTTCCACCTCCGTACACTCTCTCTCTAAAATAAAATCTTTAAAAAAAACCAAAAAACAAAAAAGTTCTGAGCTTCTAACTGTAAATTATCTAAAATCACCAATCACATATGTCTATAACCCACATTCTTAACTCAAATGTTGTTACCTAGTTTGTAAAGAATACCATTTAATTTTAGGTAAAATGAATGTCAGAAAATAGTGTTTGGCGGTACAAAATAGAACTCTGATGACTTAAAATAGGGATGATGAATACATACTACAATTGCTAAATACTGTCCCATGCATGGCTTACGTTACCACTCAGTCAAAATCCTTTCACTCTGAGCAAGGATACGGCCTCTAAATCTTGTTAATATTATGCCCTTGATCACTTATAATATGGGATATAACTTGTTATCCTTGTATTAAAAATGTACCTTTAGCATATGCCATCAAAAAATGATCATTTGCATATCACAAGTGGTACATTAACTTTTCATTTTTAAAAAGTTATTTTTTTCTAGCAATAAGAGTGAAATGCAATCATGAATGTGAAAACATATAAATATACACATGTATATATTCACACAAATGTGCACACACACACACACATTCACACAGTCACTTACACATATTTTCCAGCTCTAATTCCAATCCTCAGGGATAAATCATCCCAGTTAACATTGTGGTCTATGTTTCCATCAGTTATTTATTTTTTTTTAAAGATTTTATTTATTTATTCGACAGAGATAGAGACAGCCAGCGAGAGAGGGAACACAAGCAGGGGGAGTGGGAGAGGAAGAAGCAGGCTCATAGCGGAAGAGCCCTATGCGGGGCTCGAACCCATAACGCCGGGATCACGCCCTGAGCCGAAGGCAGACGCTTAACTGCTGTGCCACCCAGGCGCCCCATCCATCAGTTATTTCTGAATAAATAAATTACTAAATAGGGTTATGCACACACACACACACACATACACATACCTCTCTGATGTATTGTAGATTTGTTTCCATGTCCCTAAATATTTTTAGAGTGTCATCAGAATGAGTCATTAATTAGAAGATTAATATATGATTGTTTGAATATGTGAAAAAGTGTAAATGTGTTGTGGTAGGGGATATATACGAAATCTGTGTACTTTCCACTCAATTTTGCTATGAACTTAAACTGCTCTAAAAAGTAATGTCTACTAAAAATGTTTTTGCTTAAATAACATGTTTTCATTTAGCAATATCTGTTGAATTTAGGTTTAATTTTAAAATAATCATTTAGAAATGATAAGAACAAGTAAACAAAAAAGAATCATCTACGGTAGGCAGCAAAACTTCCCCCAAAGATGTCCACATTGTAATTCCCAGAACCTGTGAATACATTATGTTACATAGCAAAGGGTGTTATAATTAAGGTTGTAGATGGAATTAAATTGCTAATCGGCTGACCTTAAGATGGCGATTATCCTGGATCATTCAGGTGAGACCAGTGTAATCATAAGAGTTCTTGTAAGTGAGAAAGAGAGGCAGGAAAGTAAGAATTTGAGTGATTTAATCTGGCAAAGACTCTACTGGTCATTGTCATTGCAGGCTTTGGAGATGGAAGTGAACATCTGGAATACGAGCAGTCTCTAGAAACTGGAAAAGACAAGGAAATGTATGTTCCCCTAGAGCTCCCAGAAAGAAATGCAGCCATGCTATGAACATTTATGTATGAGGTTTTATGGACATATGTGTTCAATTCTCATGAGTATGTATACATGTAGACGGAAATTGCTGGGTGATATGGCCAGTCTATATTTATCATTTACAGAAACTGTCAAACTGTTTTCCAAAATGGATGCCCCATTTATATTCCTTTCAGCAATGTATGAGGATTCCAATTTTTCCACATCCTCAAGAATATTTGCTATTATCTGTCTTTTTCATTATAACCACATTTTAGTGGGCCTGTCGTGGTATCTCATTGCGGTTTTTTTTTTTTAAAGATTTATTTATTTATTTATTTGACAGAGATAGGAACAGCCAGCGAGAGAGGGAACACAAGCAGGGGGAGTGGGAGAGGAAGAAGCAGGCTCATAGTGGAGGAGCCTGATGTGGGGCTCGATCCCATAACGCCGGGATCACACCCTGAGCTGAAGGCAGACGCTCAACCGCTGTGCCACCCAGGCACCCCCTCATTGCAGTTTTGATTTGCATTTCTCTAATGGCTAACAATGTGAGAAATTTTTATGTGCTTATTGTCCATTTGCATATCTTCTTTGGAAAAATATCTATTCAAATCCTTCATTCATTTCTAGTATCTTTTTAACATAGTTAATAAAAACAATTATTTTCTCTTTGACAGGATTTTTTAAAAATTTAAATAGACATTATTTTTAGAGCAGTTTCAGGTTCACAGAAAAATTGAATGGAGAGTACAGAAATTTCCCATATGCTTCCTACCACAATATATGCATAGCCTCCACCATTTCAACATCCCTGACCAGAGACCACCAGAGTGGTACATTCATTACAACTGATGAAACTACATTGACACATCATTATCACTCAAAATCTATGGTTTACATTGGGACTGACTCTTGGTTGTACAGTCAATGAGTTTGAACAAATACATAGTGATATATATCCATCCTTATAATATCATACAGAGTAGTTTCATTGCCCAACCATCTTTTGTTGCTTAGCTCATCCAACCTTTCCTCCCTGCAGACTCTGGAAACCAGTGATCTTTTTTAATGTCTATGTAATTTTGTCTTTTCCAAATGTCATAAAATTGAAATCGTACAGTATGTAGTTTTTTCAGACTGGTTTCTTTCACTTAAGAATAAGTGCTTAAAGTTCCTCCCTGTCTTTTCACGGCTTGATAGCTCATTTATTTTTAGCACTATACTATTCCTTTGTCTGAGTGTACCACAGTTTATTTATCCACTCACCTCCTGAAGGGCATCTTAGTTACTTCCAGGTTCAGGAAATTACGAATAAAGCTGCTATAAGCATCCATGTGAGGATTTTATGTAGACATAAGATTTCAACTCTTTTGGGTGGATACCAAGGGACATGATTACTGGGTGATAGTATGGTAAGAGCATGGTTAGTTTTGCAAGAAACTGCCAAACTGTTTTCCAAAGTGGATGCACCATTTAAAATAATCCCACCAGCAACGAATGAGAATTTCTGTTGCTCTACATCCTCATTAGCATTTGGCTTTATCAGTATTCTGGATTTTGGCCAATCTAATAAGTGTATAGTGGTAACTCATTGTTTGAATTTGCAATTCCCTGGGGACATATGATGTACAGCATCTTTTCATATGCTTATTTGCCATCTGTATATCTTCTTTGGTGAAGTGTCTGTTAAGGATCTTGCCCATTTGTTAGTAGGGTTATTTGTTTTCTTACTGTTGAGTTTCAAGAGTTCTTTGCATGTTTTGAATGAAAGTCTGCAAAGGACTGGATTTTTTATGCCCCTGCAAATTCATATGTTGAAATCTTAACCTCTAACGCAATGCCATTAGGCGGTGGAGGCTTTGGGAGGTGATTAGGTCATGAGAATGAAGCCCTTCTGAATGCTATTTGTGTCTCGCTCTCTCGTTCTCTTTCTGCCATGTGAGGATACGACCAGAAGTTGGCAGTCTGAAATCTAGAAAAGGGTCTTCACCACCCACCAAATCTATCCGTATCTTGATCTTAGACTTCCTAGCCTCCAGGACTCCGAGAAATAAATGTTTGTTATTTAAACCCCTAATCTGTGTTATTCTCTTATAGTAATCTGAACTAAGACACAGTCCTTTATCAGATGGGTCTTTTGCAAATATTTTCATATAGTTTGTGGCATTTTATTCTTTTCATAGTATCTTTTGCGGAGCAGATATTCTTCAATTTTAATGAAGTCCAGCTTATCAATTTTTTTTTCCTCTCATGGAGGGGATACTAGTTACTTCCTAGTCAGCATGGTTGTTTCACTTATAGAGAACAAGCCTGCATATCTTTAATATGATGAAGACGTGGAGAAAAAAGAAAATATATAGGATGGGGTTTGTATATCACCAGAAGTTTATCCTGATAAGACCAGAAAATTTTCAGGATCAAGTTGCTGCAAAGCAATTCAGCATTCAGATGCTTTATCTTGCAAAAAAAGTGAAAAGAGAAATATTAATGATGCTTTTTAAGGCAGATGTATTGATGTAACTAGCTTGTGGGGTGATACAAGTGAGCAAGCTACAGGGCAATATGGATTAAACAATACTTTTTGAGTTAATAAGTAGATCTATTACATTAGGTGGTCAGAATAGAGTCCCCCCCCACCTCTGTATTTTATCGTAAGGGGGATGAACCTTGAAAGCCTTATCAGTTTGAAAATGTTTCAGCAATTAATTAGCAAGGAATTTCCCTTTATAGTCAAATGCAGTCAAAGGAACTAAGAAGTAACATTTAGAACTGAGTCAATTTATCTTGGAAGTGGGCATTCTAAACAATTTTATCAAAAATACTGCCTATATTTTACATTATATTTATTTTACATGACATTCTCTGGGATGGCTCATATGAATATGATTAAAACCAATGAATCATGTTTTACACTGTCTCACTGCATTGTCTATCATACAGTTGACAATAATCAATCTGTTTCTCTCATTGCCCAATTACACTTAGATGGAGATTAAGAGTCATACAAAAAACCTCTCTAAAGAAGAAGGAATGGATTTGTTCAAAGAGAACCTCTTATTCATCCCTAAGAAAGGATATTGTGTGGAAGCCATGCAATGATTATGGGGTGCTAAATACCCATGTTGGATTTTATCATGGCCAGGACGCTTAGTTTTCAAATGTGCAAAGACTTGGGTCAAAAGTCATTATTTATCCAAGAAATGATACTGGGAAATCAGTGCTTAGCATCTTCCAGATGTTTGAATTCTAACTTCTTTGTCAAGTAGAGGTTTCTTAAAATTTTGCTTCACATTTGCATAAGGAAAACATATCTCCTATTTTCCCTTTGTTTGTTAATTTAGTAAGATTTTTGGGGAATGTAAATTTTAGGACCTAGGAAAATGCAAATGGACACACAAAATAATAGACATATTCACTTCCCAGATGGTACTTTGACAGTGAAGGTTGATAGGTTGAAAATGCAGACCTGTATAGATGGGTTAGCAACTCTCTTTAGAAAAATGCATCTTACTAGAAAGATTGAGTTTTCAGTCAGTATTAGGTACCCATGTTAATATTGGAGGCATTGATAGGTAAACCCAATTTCATTAAGCCTCACTTTGAGAAGAGAATGTAGTGGAAAGAGGACTGCATAAGGTGGGTTCTTATTTTATCAATCTGAGAGCTCTGCTTGTAGTTCCAAAGTGGAAAGAGGACTGCATAAGGTGGGTTCTTATTTTATCAATCTGAGAGCTCTGCTTGTAGTTCCAAAGCTCTGCTTGTAGTTCCAAAGCAACACAGTTTTATCGCATTAACCTTTGGCAGGCAGTCCGTTTTCACCTCATTTTTGAGATTACTTGAATTGTGTTTACTGAATTTGTAAGCAAACACTGTACTAAAATCAAAACATACAAAATTACTTTATCCTATTTTACTATCAGTAGATTAGCATGATTATACAAACACTCCTGCTGATCTAGTTCTCGTTTCATAGCTGGAAGTAATTAACCCAGTATTACTTCATCACTTCAACTGGGCAGATTCTTATTCTCAGTGGTCTGTTTTGACCATTCTCATTCCTATTCTTCTGCCATCCTTTCTACCAGGTTTCATTTGACTAGGGCGGAATTAACATGATTTATTGCTATTCAAGTAGAAATTTTACATCACCTCTGTAGATAGAGCAGTTGAGGTCCTGCATTTAAAACAGACAATTGTCTTACATGTAAGGTTAAAGTAATGAAATACGGATCACAAGTAGTAACAGCTATATATGTGTGAGAGTGTAGATTTATAATTCCAAGATCATATGTAATATGATATATATGATATATTTCTTGTTCAAGCATTTTGAGGTGTTAGATGTAAACCTTTCTCACAATCTATTGGTTTCTGGTTGTACAATCATGACATGGTCTTATTTTTATTACTCTATTTTGTCACTACAATACTTACATTTAATGTGTTATCTAAATGATTTAAGATAAGTACAAAATTTACAAAATAGACTATAACCTATTTTATCGAGGAAAATCTATATTAACTTTCATTTCTCTGCTTCTCTTATACAATATCCATAATACTGATCCTTAAATGCAGCAATATCTTTAGGCAGCTTTTGTATCATGAAAGAAAGATTAAACTATATTCCACAGAGTTTATAGTTGAGTAAAATCCCCTCAAATTTGATAAGCTACACCAAATGTGCATGTGAGGCAAGGTATCAGCTTGTTTACCTAAATCCAAAATAATATAATCATCTTTGAAATAATCATTTTCAATATGATGAGCTATATTACAACTTTATATTTGAAATTTTCCTTTTAAAAATCCCCCTTTAAAAAGTCTCCCTTAAAATCAGGTTTCGGAGGTTAGAGCTGTGTTTGTTGAGGTAGCCCTAAAGTTTACACCAAAAACAGTATTTGTGCAAAGACTTATGGTAATAGTCCAATGATACTGAAGGAAGTTAATGGCAAAATCTAGTGCTTTTCCCTTCCTGCCATTTGATCATCCAAGAACTTGTTTACTCAACTTCCTAAGAGTACTTCTAAGTCATCAATATTAATAGAACAAACGCTTTGTTTGCATCATTATAATAAGCACCATTTTAATTTCACCATCTTCTATCCTCAGCAATACAACCAACTTTTACCACTCCCTTCAACCTTCCAAGATAGGATTTAGAGAACATGGAAGATGAGTGGAAACTTACAGAAGAGACATCCTAAAGTGATTAATAGAAAAATTCATAAAGAATAAAAATAAGATTAAAGAGCCAAATAACCTTATGCTCTCTAAAAATCAAGACTTTTCTTTACCTCTCACAAAATGAGAACAAGCTCTTTAAAGTGACAAACTTATGCCAAAATATCATCGATCAAATACTAAATTCACTTATTTTAAACTCATGTTCAAAAAAGGAAATTTTAACCATTTATTAGAAAACACTTCTTTGGTCATTTTTTCTATATTACGTTGGAAAGTTACCCCTCAAAACGCAACCAATAACTGTTTAAATAAACTATTAGAAACCCTTCGAGACTTTCTCAGGGAAGAAATGAATAATTTATTTATTTATTATTAAATATCTGAAACATAATAAAAAAGACATAAAGAATAATAAAGTGAACTTCCATGTACTTACAATTCAGCTTAAAAATAAAACTTTAACAGTAAGATTGGAACCTGCTGTACTATGTTTCTAAATTATATCATGTTCTCACTTCCTCAAGTTATTAGCTTCTTAATTAGTAATTATAATTCCTCTTATTTTCCTATATATATAATACCTGTAAACATTGTTTAGTTTGTTTTAGTTGGGGGTTTTTGTTTGGTTTTTTTGTTTGTTTGTTTGTTTTAGTTGTTTTAAAACTATGTAGAGGCTAAAGTTAGGCCGCTTCCAAATGTGCCACTTTTGAATATTGATTATTTTGAATTAAAGTTACTTGAAAAAAAGTTCCAGAAAAACACTCGGACTCCTGCTTTGTCTCCAGAAAATAGGAAATAAATCTCCCATGTGAAAAGTACTATCCCTGTGCCAGGTAGTAAAGAGACATAACCAGAGATAAGGAATTCTGAGCTACGGCTATTTAAATAAACTTATTACTTCTACTAATTTACTACCCCAGCCCAAATTCTGTTTAGAATTCCTTACTAACTGAAACTCCTGAACATAAGTTTTCTTTGTCCTGTCAATTCCTCACAGTTTTATGGCCTCTTTCTCCAAAAAGTATAAAAACTGTCCGGTTTGCTCAGTTTTTAGGATCTCAATTTCATTATTGGGCCTCTCTCTGTACATAATTAAATGTTATTGTTATTGTTTTTTACTGTTATTAATTTGTCTCATGTCAATTAAATTCTTTAGAACAGCTTTAAGAAACTTAAAGGTGGAGAAAAAATTTCCTCCCCCAAAATTATATATAAAGTAACATTCTTTATTAATAATTGAACATTTTGCTCAGCCTTACATCTATGAAAATCATCTATGATGTATATTTGTGTATATATATCAATATGTATATAAATATTGATAGTTAAGCTGATAGGCATTCAGAACATCTCCATTTTTTGACTATTAAAAGGCTAATACATGTGTATGTACATTTTTATATGAGTATGTGTGACAGTCAATCTAGTTTTCAGTAGAAAGCTAGTTCAAGGTTGAGTTCTCCATATTTCACAGATACTGTCTCTTGATCTCTTTATAACCTTTACAACCCAAGTGTATAGGTATCTTGTGTTGACAAATGTACACAGAATAATTATATTCAATTCTACTTACTCTTAAGATTTTGTCAAAGATTTTCCCTAAACTCTTTGACTCTCAGCTATGAATTTACAAAAACATTGACTGCATTTCATTCAGCAATTGTTCTGCAACCAGTTTGTGTCGGGAAGGTGATTGAAATACCTTGTCTGTCATGCTGCTGGAAGGGATTGTACGAAGATGATGAATATGAGGCTACAGCTAGTGTGACATTACATCCTCTTCTCTTAGCTCCACCTTCATGACATGTTTCACTGAGTGTGGGAAGGATATCTAGTAATTCTGGAAGAGGGAAGGGAGGAAGTGGAAAGGACGTGTGCTGTGTGCTTTGTGTGTGTACTAGAGGTCATGGTTTTGGATGGGGCCATGGTACCGTTCTCTGACTTTAACAGGTATCTTATCATTACTTGAGAGGAGCATGGGTAGGTCAACTTAAAAAATTTGTTCACTAGGGGTGCCTAGGTGGCTCAGATGGCTAAGCCTTCAGCTCAGATTCTCCTGGGATGGAGCCCCACGTTGGGCTCTCTTTTCAGCGAAGATTCTTCTTCTCCCTCTCACTCTTCCTCTGTGCTCTCTCTCTCTCACACAAATAAATAAATAAAAATAAAATCTTAAAAAAATTTGTTCACTAAATAAATGCACACTTTCTCATGGAAGGCTTATGAATATATTATTTCTCATAGTTAAATAATCCAACCATCTTAGAATTATATATTATCATATATTTATAATGTGGCAAATTTTGTTTTGGTAAAATAGCCATGTTCTTTTGGCAAAATAAAAATCTGCAAAATTTCATTTCTACTTTGGTGTTTTCTAATCATCTGATTTGCGTTATTAAAGAACTTACAAGGGGCGCCTGGGTGGCTCAGTCAGTTAAATATCTGCCTTTGGCTCAAGTCATGATCCTGGGGTCCTGGGATCGAGCCTTGCATTAGGCTCTCTGCTCAGCTGGGAGTCTGCTTCTCCCTCTCCCTCTCCCTCTGTGATCTCTCTCGCTTTCACTCTCTCTCAAATAAATAAAATCTTAAAAAAAAAAAGAACTTATGAATGAGAAATCTATATTTTCTTTTTTTTAAAAAAATATTTTATTTATTTATTCGACAGAAATAGAGACAGCCAGCGAGAGAGGGAACACAAGCAGGGGGAGTGGGAGAGGAAGAAGCAGGCTCATAGCAGAGGAGCCTGATGCGGGGCTTGATCCCATAACGCCGGGATCACGCCCTGAGCCGAAGGCAGACGCTTAACCACTGTGCCACCCAGGTGCCCCGAGAAATCTATATTTTCATATTTTCCAGCATGTTTTGTAAAATTTAGTTCCTTGTGATGTTAGCCAACAAACAAAATCCAAAATGTTTTCTTGGTCACATAAATTTGGGAAATATTCAAAGCGCTCAGACTTCTCAGGATCAATAATATGCTAATGTAAACTGCTATATTTTGGAGACATACTTGATCATGGAATGCTCTGTGAACAATAGAAAGCTTATAGGAGGAGTGCCTGGGTGGCTCCCTTGGTTAAACATCTGCCTTTGGCTCAGGGTCCCTGGGTCCTGGGATCAAGCCCCACAGCAGGCTCCTTACTCAGTGGGAAGCCTGCTTCTCCCTCTCCCTCTGCCTGCCACTCCATCTGCTTATGCTCTCTCTCTGTCAAATAAATAAATAAAATCTAAAAAAAAAAAAAAAGAAAAAGAAAAAAGAAAGAGAAATCTCATAAGACTGGTGTTCTATAGATCATTCTTTGGGAAATGCATATGTATTTCAACACTGCAAATATAGAAGTTATAGAAAATGGAAGAAACACTCTATGATATACCTACTTTAGCTAATATGCAGATTTGACATATTAAAATATAGGTTAATACTGTCAGTAGAAAATTACTAAACTAAAATCTAAAGTGGCATTAGAGAATAGATTCAGGAGTGCACTGGAAATGATGTGAACACTTCCAGGAAAAATATTACTATTAACTGCATATATTCACATCTCAAATTATTAATTCATTAGATTTCTCTTTTTGATTTTTAGGAGGGGATCTTTAAAGAAAACAGAAAACTACTTTATCCCTTTTCAGATTTTATTTGATTGATTGTTTGCTTGAACCAAGCTTAGATCTACCTGGTCAGAGGCTAGTGTGGCTTCCTAAAAACCTATTAATGCATTTCAGAAATATAAGCAATAAGAAGTAAAGTGGCAGAGACAGTTCCTCTAAGAGATTACTTGTCTCCCAGGAATTGCCATGCCAAAGATCAACCAGATGACTTAACCATAAAGAGGCCCAGAAGATTCCTTGCACAAAAATGTCTTTCACATGGGCTTGTCTCAGATACTCAAAATGCCATTTCGAAGTGTTAGTAATACTTGAGTAACTAGCAGTCCTGTAGAGATTTATGCTTTAAAAATATTCACATACATTTTATCATTTGGTCATCACAATAAAACTACACAGGTACTTAATATTCCCATTTTATAAATGAGGAAAGGAGGCTCAGAAAGAATATACATAACTACTCTAACATATTCTCGCAGAGAATGACATATGTCTTATTACCCTAATTCTTATTTTTCTCTAAATTCTGGGTAGTTTCTCTAAGATGATTATGTCCCAACTTTATATGATTTAAAAGTATACAGGCACCACCAATACTAGTATGTCACTCATTTATAAATCATATAAATATACTACTATTTACAGCTTAAAAAATATAGAAAACACCCCCAAAATTAAGGAGAAAGAGAGCTAACATAGATAGAAACAGAAATTCTATATTTTCCTTTGAACTCTGCAGTAGATCATCTTCTGTATCCCTGCACTGTACACCAGGCACTTTTGAGAACACTGCTTTAAGGGGTTGTACACATTTGAGTTTTTGTGTTTGATTAGATTTAACTTTCACAAAACTAAATTTTGGGGAACTCTCTGCCAGAAGTATCTCCAGGAGGATTTATTGCTTAATGAAAATTGGCAGTGTTATATAGAATGAATTCTACTGTCCAATGGCCTGATCTCAAACCTTGCTCTAACTTGCTGTATGGCCCTGAGCAAATTATTTAGCCTCTTTACTCAGTTCCTGTAAAATGGATTAATAAGACTAATATCTATATCATGGGTTTGTGAGGATTAAATCAGCTGATATACATGCAAAGTGCTTAAAGCAGAATTTGTAAGTACTGAAAATATATTGGTCATTACTATCACAGCATTATTACATTACTTTGCAACAGTAGGAATGAGGAAATTGTTTTTAAATAATTAAAAAATACCTACTATGCACAAAGTGCTGACATAGGCACTGAGTGTATACAAAGATAAAAAAGTAAGTTCCTTGACATTAAAATAACTGGTAATTTCGAAGGGGTCCATGAGATCAATGAGGACTTTTCCATTAATCAGAGGTTAGTATTCAGTACTTAACTGCATTAAATAAAGAAAGATAATTGTGGGGCAACGGGGTGGCTCAGAGTGGGACTCCCACTCTCATGCTCAAGCATGGGACTCTTGATTTTGGCTCAGGTCATGATCTCATGGTTGTGGGATAGAGCCCAGTGTCCAGCATGGGGGGAGAGGCCCTCTGTGCTCAGTGTGGAGTCTGCTTGAGATTCTGTCCCGTCTCTCCCTCTGCCCCTTCCTCCACTCACATGCATGCCCTCTCTCTCTCTCAAATAAATAAATAAATAAATAAATAAATAAATAAATAAATCTTAAAAAAAGAGCTAATTGTGTGAAGAGAATTCAGAAAGATATTTCCATTTTAAAACTACTGACACAGCAATATTGACCACGTTGACCCAATAACCATAATGATGCATTGCCAGATGCTCTATAGTCAGAAGCCTCAACTACAGTGCTCAAGATGTGGATGAGGAGAACTTCATTAGAAAGGTAATATATAAAATTCAAGAAAGCAATATATAGGAAAGAGGACAAAAGAGAACAGAGAGATTGTGAAATTCCACATGATGAATTAATAGGACTGTCTTCATTAAAGGATTATATTTTTGGTCAGAAATTCTTCAGTCAAGAAAAATTAACTACATTTAATCATGCAGTGTAGAATAAATAGAATTCATGGTAAACCTATTTGTGAAAAGCAGCAAATAATGCACTAGTTTTAATTATTTTTACGATCTTCTTGTAGGAAATTATAATTTCATTGATCACTGAAGCATCTTTAAGTATTTTAACATCGAATTAAAGACAATGGAGTAATGTTTGCTTTAGTTTGGCACTCTTTGTATAAAATTTAATTAGTAGCTGCAATGTCTGTGGGTTAGTTTTGAAAGATCTATGTATTAGCTTTATGTTCAATATAGCAATCCATCTAAAAAAAGTTAAGTTTTATAATATAAAAATTATTAAAATATCCTGCACTTGATTTATTATATCCCACCATTGGTACAGTATATACTGTCTTAAGTAAACATTTTACATAAACATTCTTTAGTCTGAAATTTTATTAACTAACCTAATTGCATTCTATGCTCAATAGCATTGTTTATTTAATAGTAGGATAAGTCATTAAATAAAGTAGTCCACTCAAAGTATATATTTTTGAATTTCCTTAGGAATGCACTTTCCTATTATGTAGAATATTGCTTTCTGTTACATATTGTACTAAACTTGTAACTTCTAGGGTTGAGGGTTGATATACAGTAGACAGATGCATAGGTCTCTTGTAAACTCAACTTTGCCATGAAAAAATCATATCGTTGTTACTGAAATGTAAGACATAATTTTGTTGCCCATATGTGTGTATATATATTACAAGTCTAGTACTTACTATCATGATGGGTAAAAATAATGCCAGTAAAAGGATCTTTTATTCAAAAATTGAGAATTCTCAGGTTTATTTACATCATTTGATCCATCTTGAACATTTGAATATTCATTGTTCCGCCATCCTTTCTACATAAACCAAAGTAGAAATGTTTAGTATCAGAAAGATTGTGGGTGAATATTGTTTTCTATGATTGTGTATGTGCACGTACATTTTCTTACACTTAATTTTTAATCAAAGTAATACATATATAATTAAAAACCAAGTAATAAAAAAGCCGATGATAAAAACAAAAATTTCTGCCCTCTTCTTTATCTCCCCAGACGGAAATATCATTACGTTCTTAAGCAGTTTCTTCTGTTAGTTTCCTTACCATCCCTTGGTAGTAAGTATTTATTTTATTTTATTTTATTTATTTATTTTTAAAGATTTTATTTATTTATTTGACAGAGAGAGAGAGCCAGCGAGAGAGGGAACACAGGGGGAGTGGGAGAGGAAGAAGCAGGCTCCCAGCGGAGGAGCCCGATGTGGGGCTCGATCCCAGAACGCTGGGATCATGCCCTGAGCCGAAGGCAGATGCCTAATGACTGAGCCACCCAGGCACCCTGTAAGTATTTATTTTAAATAAGGCCCAGAAAGCATTTGATAGTTTTTATATTTGGAGAATGCTAAAATTAAAATACACATAAGCTTTTCAGTAACAAGAAGGTTCTGGAACAAATCTGTTTTCTTTAATTTATTCCGGGGAGCAAGGAAGAAAAGCAGTATTAACTAGCAGTGTGATGGGTTGAACATAAATCTCCAAAATATCTGTTTTTATAATTAAAAATAATTGTGTGTGCTGCAGCGAACTAAGTTCTGCAGTGTAATTAAACATATTTAACATATATTAACTCTATAAGTAATTTGCATAAATTATTCTGCTTAACAATTTTAGTGCACACCAGGGGATACTGTGATTTTTATCAATGTACTCTATTAACTAAATGGATAATGATATGGTTTTAAAAGTTGAGATATAATTACAAGCCCCTAGAATCTCCGAATGAAGAGTGTTACAGGCTATTGAAATAATTTGCCAAAATTACAGAGAGAATTGCATATACGGTTTTGAAAATTGAATTTGAACCTCTATACCTAATCTTTTGACAAATAATGACCATATATTTATATTTTCTCATGTTCCTTTCCAGATTTATTAGTTCATATGCTAGGCTTTTCTTCAGAGAAGTACTATTATGCATATATTTCTATATAATTATGGTCATAATTTGTCCTAATTGAAAATATGGATAAATATTCAATTTTGTGGAATATGTGGGAGTATAATAAAACTAGAGGCCAGGAACTTGACTTCTGATTCTTCATTTGGTCACTAAGAGACCAATGAGTCAGAGCGAGTTCTCTCATCAACACTGATTCTATACCTATAAAATGTGATGGATTTGAACTCATATCAAAATTCAAAGAGGTTCCTTCCAGTACTTCACAAAATCAGTCACAATCACACTCAATCCATTTTATTTATGATTCTATTTATTTTATAAATCAGAAAATAACATCATGTCATTTTGTGCACACTATAGGAACTTGATTACTGGGGAAGGAGACTTTTATTCACATAGTATTTCACCTTTTCTTAGGCTAACTCTGTCTTTCCTTCTCTTCCACCCTACAAAGGCAAAGCCTTGAGAAAGAATTGTCAAGATGGAAGAGAAATGACTACATGGCAAGCATCACCTTTTCCTTTGTCCCAGTCATGCCAAGATAAGACTGTAGACCAAAAGTGTTCAAACATTACAGTTTTTGGACCATTTTATACTCTTAAAATTATTGAGGACCCCCAAAACTTCCATTTATATGGTTTTCATTTGATGATATTTACTGTATTATAAATGAAAACATTCATTAACTAATTAAAAATAATCTCATTGTTAATGTAAAATCATTTTTATTACAAAAACTTTATTTTCCAAGCCAAAAAAAACAGTGAAATGAGTGGCATTATTTTACATCTTTAAAAGTTTCTATAATGTCTGACTTAATAGTAGACAGATTCTCATATCTCTTTCCAATTTATTATGAAGTCACATGTCAGGTAGCCTCTTAAAAACTTCAGTGTTTATTCACAAACAATGAATTATGGAACACTACATCAAAAATAATGATGTACTACATGGTGACATAACATAAAAAAATAAATTAAAAAAAATTCAATATCCACTCATAAGAGAATGAGAGTTGGAAAAAAGCAACAACTCCCTAGTGTCCCCAAAATACTTTGACCTCTCAGATTCCCTACAAGTGTTTTGTTTCCAGACCATAGTTTTGGGAACTACTGGTATAGACATAGGTACAGGGGTAATATGGGAAATGCTGTGCTTTGAGAAGCACGGTGCCCAGGTGGGAGTGGGGCAGAAGATGTGGGGTCTGGTTGGCCAAGTCCAGACAACAGTGAACCTGTATGCAATTGTGTACATTACACACCTGGTTTATATAATCTTTTTAAGTTCTTGATTTCAAATGGAGGCCACTTCAGGGATAAACATTTTAAATGTGTGAAGAATTAGTAAGGAATGTGAATTAATTGAAAGAAATCCTATTTCCACTTGCACAAGAAGAAAAAAAAATGCCTGTCAATAGAACCACTATTTTGATTGTTTTGATGCCTTCACCAGTTTTATGTTTTGATTATTATACTATTTTTAAAAAAATCATCTCCTGGAGAGATTTCACTAAAACACATGGGAAGATTAGAAAAGAAGCCAAAGGGGCACCTGGGTGGCTCCGTCTGTTAAGTGTCTGCCTTCGGCTCAGGTCATGATCCCAGGGTCCTGGGATTGAGCCCCACATCAGGCTCCCTGCTCAGCTGGGAGCCTGCTTCTCTCTCTCCCTCTGCCCCTCCCCCTTCTTGTGCTCTCTTGCTCTCTCTCTCTCTAAAATAAACAAATAAAATCTTAAAAAAAAAAAAAGCCAGAGTAGGCAAGAATTAACTTCCTGCTCATTTACCAATAACCTTGACCAATAGGAAAGCTGAGATTAAAGACTAACAGCTTGGGGACATGAGCAAAGTTCAAAGTGAATTAGATGGGCATGCATACTTTCTCTCTGACTGTGCAAAATGCAGGAAAGGAATCTTCTCATCCAGATTTCCAGTCCACAATAGACATTGTAAAGCTGGTCTTCTTTACCAGAATTTAGTTAGAATTTACTATAGATTAACTAATGCAAATACTTCAGAACCATCGGTAGTTTTTTTTTTTCACAGACTGTCCACATATTTCAAAACTAGAGCTACTTCCTCAAAACTCATATTCAGAGAAAAGAAACATACCACTAATAATTTTTCGCTAACACCAACAATAACAATCTCTCACACTTTCATAGTGCTTTCCAAATTCCAAGCACTGCCTTGAGTACTTTCTACATACAAATCCCACAGAACAATGTCTTAAGGTAGACACTATTATTTCCCCCATTTTTTAGATGAAAAATCTGAGGAACACAAAGGTAAGTGTTTTGTCTGAAGTCAGGGAGTCAGGATTTGAACCCAGGCAATCTGGACCCAGAATCTGAGCAAGAACTAGGCAGTAACTGAATCTACAGCAACTGAATATGTAAAAGTTTTTCAGGGAAAATTTCACATGCATAGAGAAACCACTTCTTTAAATACTTGCTCTTAAATAAGAATTCCTTCTAGCTTTCTTGGACCTCATTATAGTATTAACACATGACTATAAAGAACTTTGTCTACTTTGTTTTAGAACTGTTTCTTTAGGACCCAGAACAGTGACTAATACAGGATAGGTTCCTAATAAATATTTGTGGAATAAGAATAAATATAATGAGTATAGTTATAATGTAGGTTTATTTCAGAAATTCAGTGAAATGGAGCTAGAGGGAGGGTCATTTGTTCTGTTTTTACTGTCCAACAACCCTTTTTATTGTCAATCTGTTACTGATTCCGAAGTATCCTTATTTAGTTATTTTCAAATTTAATATTCATAAAATCACTTGGGAGTCTCGTTAAAATGTAGATTGTGATTTAGAGGGTCTGGGATGAAGCCTGAGTACGTGAATTTCTAAAAAAGCTCCCAGGTCAAGTCAAGGCTATTGGTCTAAGGACCACTTTTTGACTCTCAGGGTCTTATACGTGTCTGATAGGTGTGATTTTCAGATCAGCAATAAAATTGACTTAAAAGTCATAACAAGAAAGAATATAAACATTTTGAACATCATGATTCTCTCTCTCTCTATATATATATACTTTACATACTCCCTGTCTCATTTACACTGTTACCATTATTTTAGGACAAACTGAAAAGTGACATTTTTCACTGCTACTGGAATGATTGTCACATGGAATGTTAAATTTTTCAAGCTTCACTCAGGGACATACTGTGACGCTTTGTTTGGATATCTCCAACTGTCAATGTTTTCCCTACGACCTTTCGTATGGATTAAACACAAATAAACACATATTTAAAAATTTGAAAAGGCAAGCTATCTTACAGTTAAGATTAAATGGAAAAATGCAGAAAACATCCACATCAACATTTCTTGGATTCATTCATCATTCCAGGATTTAAATACCTAACAAATAAACTAATAAAAAAGTGATCCATTATATTTTTGCAATGATAAGGTCAAGCTTCATTCCCTTCGTTTCACACATGTTGACAGAGGCAATGGAAAATTATTAAAGTAATCAGTATTTATGTAGCAAATACTCTTATTGCATTTAATTTGTTCCAGATAGTGTTCTAATTGTTATATAAATATTAACTTGTTCAAAATACATTCCATCCCAATAGCTAAGTACTATTATTATCATCATCTTCATTTTACAGGTGATAAAACCAAAGCACAGCAAAATTAAACATATCACCCACATCTATTTTAATGGATGTTCAATGCTGTCTAATGCGGTCTCCCTCCATGAATTTCTAAGGGAAATATATACTTGAGATTTCCAAAGATTTGAAAAATTATACCCAACTATATTTTTGATTAATCTCAAGAATCAGATTTCTTCCAGTAACTTAAAGTGTCACAAACAGAACAGTGGCAGATAAATACCCTATTAAGATGTCAAATGATTATGGCTTCAAGAATGCCAAGGGAAGTGGGGCATGGCAAGAGTAAAAGGAGGAACGGCATTCTTCTCCAACATAGTATCCTGGGTTCACATTACTGTACACTGAGCATACGCTGCTATAATGAACTAATCTAGTACACCATCACCAGATGATACCTATATTTTTTGTAGCTTCCTGGAAATTTAGAAATATTTACAATTGGAAAAATATTTCTAAATTTCCAATCGTCCTTTAGACATCCCCACCCACCTTAGTACCATGGTAATGGAAAGCAAACACATCAAAATCTCACAAAAAAATGTTTCTTTCCCTGAAGTCCTGTGTTGGAGAGTGATGTTACCATGTGCTCATTAATAAAATTAAGAATGTCAAAGACATTCTCAACAATGCTCTCTTTTTTTCCCCCATACTATATTTAATTGTTCGCAAACTAATAGTAGCTCAGCATAAGACATCAGCTGAAGTTCTCAGCATGTCTCCTTTGGACTACTGGAGTATCCTCCAAGATTCTCATGACTTTTACTTCTCCCATTATTTGTGAATACTCTCACTGGACTTGCTTTTCTAAAGCATAGATAGCCTTGTGACTTGCCATTTTAAAGACCTAAGTCATTCACTCTCTGCTTATAGATTTCAGCTCAAACTACTCAGTGAAGTATATAAAGCCATTTCTAATTTAACCCTAGACTACTTTTTCAGCCACGGTCACAATTATTTCTTTTCCACATAAACTTCTTAGTTTAACAATGTCCTTAAAACCTTTCAAATATCTTTTTAATATATACTTTCCATCCACAATGTCCTTGTCCACATTTTTAGATTGACAATTTTTATTCGTCCTCCAAAATGATGTCTTTCCTAGTATTTTCCTATTTCCCCAATAAGAATAAACTTTATCACTCAGATTTCCTTTGTACTCGAGTGTATTTTGTATGAGCTGCTCTAGATTATGGCCTTCTTATAGGCAAGAAAGTCTCTCACAATTTTTGGTATATAGAAGGAACTCAGTAAACATTTACTGAATAAAAAATGAAAAAAAAATTGGGCTTAACCAATAATTTTACCTTAATAATTCATTTCATGACTTGGGGTGTAATTTAAATAACAATTGAGCAATGAATTGATAACATTAATATTATTAATTAGTGCATGGCATTTTGTCTTACATAACACCTATCCCAATGATTTCTCCCTTTTGTGTGAAAAAGGATGCTATCTATAGCTACCAAACAATGGGAATAAAAATATGTTAATAGTCTCAAAAATCCCAACCAAGGATATCTTTACTCTATTCCCATAGTTATGCCTAGGGAAAGAGAATAATCTAAACAGTCAGTTGCAAGTTGGTGTAAACTGTTGACTGCCAAGAAAAAAGAAGAGTCACTCCCGTTGAGTTCAGCATGGATTTCATTATCAGGAATGTGCTAAAAAAGACACTGACACCCCTGTGGTCTTTCTGTAGGTGGTTTGTCTGACATGTGGGAGGCTCAACTCTGGTAGGATCATGTTGTAGTGTGCTGATAATGGTTCTATGATTTATGCTTTCCCATGCCATCTGTAGCTACAGGTGGTTCCTGCTTTGTGCTATGATCTCTTTCTGGAAACTCAACTAGAGAGAAAACAATAGCAAACAGATTATTTTCTCCATGTTCACATTCACAGCTATGTATATTCAGATTCGAAAGCTTATAGATGGCTCATTTAAAGTGAGGAAGTTTGCAGTTATCATGTCAACCTCTAGATGGCGATGCAGCACTAACTTGACATTTGCACTACTTAACTCACTTTGCTAGAGTTCCACATTGTTCCCCAGGGTAGCCAGAAATTGTGGAATGAGCGCCCTATTTCAGACTAAGCGAAAGAAGATCTATTAGTCAAGTGTGTTAAGATGAACAAAATAGAGAGCTGTAGGGTAGGTGAGTGAATGGTCCTATTTCACACTGAATAGTGTTACTGATACATGCTGAGACAACATAAAATTGCTACATTTCATATTTTTGATATTTTAATATTTATAAGTATGAGGATTTTCAAAAATATTCAAAAGTAGAGTGAGGGATGTAATGAACCTTCATGTGCTCATAACTCGACTCGAGCAATGGCCTATGTTGTTCACACTTACTCCCACACACTTGCAACATGTTTTGATGCCACATATATGAATGCATTAAAACCTCATAATTCTTCTCAACAAAACAACTTTGTGAAAACATTTTGATTTGATATTAACCTTTGAAAGGAAGACTAAAGTTATAGTTATTAATAAGAAAAAAGAGGGTAGCTTCTTGGACCTGTTTCTTAACCTGGGTAGGTGGGTTCACGTTGCTGTAATTCCTCTGGTTATAGACTGATAATATGTATATTTTTCTGTCTGCATATTATACTTTCAAGAAAGGGAAAGAAATATAAAAAGATAAACAGCAAAAGGCACAGGCCTTCTAAATCCTGGCTTCTTGACAGAAATGGGCTTAAATTATGGAGTAGATCCTCCTTATTGACAACTGGAATCAGGCAGAGCGATGATGGAAAAATTTAACTGAACCGCAAACTTAAGGGAGAAATTAAAAAGAGAATTCAGTTGTGCCAAAACATTACACAAAGATTCCGATGTTACTTCAGAAAAGTTCTTAAAGTTTTAGAGAGTCATTGTCTTGATCTGGGAGGTAAGTGGAAGATACCACAATAAGAAGAAGAAAGGGAAGGCCAATCCACTTAGCTCACTTTTATTTACTCAGGTCTCCTCTGAGCCATGCACTGCCATGAGGCTCTATGGGGATAAGCACCATAATCACTTTACTGAGCTGAAACGATGGACTCTCTACCTTTTGGAAACCCACCAGGAGAATAAGAAATAAGACAGAGGAAAAATAAAAGTATAATCAATGGAAAAGTATGAAGAGATAAAGGGTCTATAACAATAGGAGAAAAAAAGAGGAAAAATAGAAGGTAGGGAAAGCAGAGTACATAAAACCTGTTCTCACTTAACCCGAAAGGCTTCCTTTACTACTCCTTGATTCCCCTCTTCTAAGTGTCTAGAGTGTTCAAAGTGTTATTTTATGTCAAGAAATGTATAATGGGGTGCAGACAAATCTTAATCAGAACTTGAGAAAAATACTTAACTTCTTTGTCTTTTTTTTTTTAAGTTTTTTTTTTTAAAGATTTTATTTATTTATTTGACAGAGAGAGGCAGCCAGCGAGAGAGGGAACACAAGCAGGGGGAGTGGGAGAGGAAGAAGCAGGCTCCTAGCAGAGGAGATCCTAGCAGAACGCTGGGATCACGCCCTGAGCTGAAGGCAGACGCTTCAGGACTGCACCACCCAGGTGCCCCTTAACTTCTTTGTTTTAGCTCACTTATCTACAAAAGGGGGTTAAGAATATCTACTTTTCAGGGATATTTTGGTTATTAAAGATAAGATGTAATATAATGCCAGCACATTGCTGCCAACTAATTAGTATCTATCATTAGCAACATTATTATTATCATTATTATTATTTAGATATATATTATATATCTTATTATTAGAGTTGGTAGTATTATATCTTCATCTAGAAATAAGTCAAGGTAATAGCAAGTGTTAATGGATATTTATTAGTTTGATAGACAAATACAATTTGAGTGCAAAAATAGCCTTGGGACATCTTATTTTACTTTTGTCACATAATGCTAAGTCTTCTCTAAAATTTTGAAGATAGAAAAATATGAGTTTTCTTCTGCATATGGTGTTTCTAATAGTGTATATGACTAATAATGGCTCATTTTAGAATTTACTAATAATGAAGGAAGGTAGGTATAATCCAAAGTAAAGTCATCTGGCTCAGAGGCAGCAGCTGCTCTATTCTCTACAAATATCTAATCGGAGACGTGGATGGATACACTCTGCATCTGGATACGATGATGGATAAATATAGCCCAGTTTTTCTTCTTCTTTTCTAAGTTTAACTACTAAAATGAAATAACACATGATTGACAGCAAACATAATCTCTCACCTTTCTCAGAAATAAATTCAATCCAATAGACTTGGTTTAAACTGATCAATTAGAGGTGCTTCTATGAAAGCAATATGGTGAAAGTACTAGGGTGTGAATACAGGATAGAGATACATTAGAAAGAATGGAGAGTGTTGTAATTGAGTAGTATTAGAGAATTCTGCTCTCAGAATTAGATCGTAATCACTAGATGCTTATATTTCACTTATAGGAAAGAGCTGAAAAAAACTAATCTTCATACAGTCATGTGGTCATGTTAATGTTATTGAACAAACCCTGGGCATAATTTAGACCTGTTTTGGAATGGTAATGAAAGAAACTAATGATACATCATGCTACAAAAACTTATTGACTTATAGAAGGAATTTTCATCAACATTAAGTTATCTGATAAAATTAGTGATTTTCTTAAGCATGAGACAAACAAAAAAATTAACCTGAGAGTATGATTAAATAGTTAAAATGCAACAAGACAGGGTTGCCTTACTCGTTTTAGTGGCTTGAGTGGTATTTACTGTCAAGAGTGTGTTTTTTATTATATATGATAAAACTAAACAAAACAGTTAAGGCTATAGTACCATATGTCTCAACTTTAGTAGGCAATAAGGTAAAAAAATTGTGCTAATGTTGGATTTAGAAGATCCATATACCATTTTTCGCTTTGCCATTTACTAGCTATTCAAACTTGTGCAAACTATTTTGCCTCTTGGGATCCACTTGCTTAATCACAAATAAAGCATTTGGGCCTCAGCAAATTCTTAGCAGTTGTAATGTTTTAGGATCCCACTATTCTTTGTATTATATTCAATTAGTACAGTGCATCTATTTTCCTAAAAGATCAAACATGAAAGGACAAGTATGCTTTAATTCTAGCAGCCAGGAATGTCCATGTCCTGGTGGTGTGGTGGCAATGACGGAGGCTGACCTGAGAGAGAACGAGAACAAAGAAAGCAGGAGAGATCTGGCTGTATTTCTGTGAACAGCTCCCACTGTAGTTAAGAAGAACCTAGGAATGCCTTTGAAAGGCAAGTGTTTGCTGATATGTGTACACATGAGGCTAACAGAAATGATTCTAGATAATTTTTCAAGAAACATATCTAGTAGAAAAAACCCCTCTTCTGAGTCTCAGCACCTTTAATCTCCTTCTTCTAAGTGCTAACAACTGGCCCCTGCTCTTCCACTCTATTCCACATGCCTATGAACTGAATATTTCACAGGAAGAAAAGGTTCTGGATCAGACACTAAAGATGGAAAATTAATCATCAGTCCCCTCCCAAGGAATAGCGTTACGTGAGCTCCCCAGGACTTCAGAATTTTTTTTTTTCAAATGAACAACAACACAAATTCTCAGTTAAGATAAGAAAGATGCTGTATCAAAAGGAAACATAGGATTAAGAAAAGAGCAATAACGATAGCTACGAGTTAGCTAGTGCTTAATTATGTGCCAGGCATTATCTTAATACTTCTTTACATATATTATTCCGTCACATATTCATAGGCACAGTATGACACAGATACTAACATTATTCCTCCTTTATCCATGTTGAAACTGAGGCAGGGAAAGATCAAGTACACTGACTGAGGTCTTACAGCTCAGAACGGCAGAGCCAGAACTTGAACAAGAAACTCCAACCATTACACCATGCTGCTTCTCAGCAGTGTTGTCAAATCACATATTTCAGAACATTCTTTATTTTCATTGTTCTTCATATGTTCTATAGCCTCTGACTTATTTTTTCCTCCTCATTAAAAAAATTTAATTAAAGTAATCAAAGAAGAATCACAGCACATGTTCACTAGCAAGTCGCATAACCAACCTCACCAAAAATTTCAACTGAGAGTGAATGTATTTAGTTTTTAATAGAAACTCTACCACCATGAAATACTCCACTTTCTTGGGGTCGTTCTATTTTTAGTGCAAGTATTCACTGACATTGTATAATGCTTATAGTTTCATATCAATCTAAAAATCAAATGGTTCTCTACTAACCTTCTGCATATTTTGCCTTGGGAAATATTTATGTAGAATTTTAAAATATGTTGAATTTGGACTAATCAAACCAATAATTGAGTCTTGTTTAAGACTCAATTTTGCACTGAGGTCTGCCTATAAAATTTCTGTAGAAAGAATAGGGTTTACTCATCTAACTATAGAAATCTTCAAAAATATACTATACTTAAATGATATTTGATATGTGAAGAAGCCAGTACATTTTCTTAAGTATTAAACATATTTCACCTACATGAACCTTTTCTTCATATTAGTCGGAAAGACCTAATTTCCCACCTTATTATTGTCTTTTAACAAAATATCCTTCTCCTTCGATCACAGAGGCAGACATGTAATGAGTTTCTCTCTCATCAATAGCCCCTCCCCTGGTCAGAGGAGTTGGGCATGTGATGTTTGCTAGAAGTGTTTCTGTCTGTTGGAACTAGCAGAAAAATTGCCTCTTTTTTAAAAATGCGTTATTTTAATTATTTTTAATCAAAATAGAATAGGTAAAGAAATTCAAAAGTTAAATTTATAATAAAAAACAGCGGTTCCCCCAATCCAACTTAATTCATGCTTCTCAGCAACTATATTCTTCAATGCTTTTTAAAAAATATGCTCATAGCACTGGGTGTTATATGCAAATAATGAATCATTGAACGCTACATCAAACACTAATGATGTACTGTATGGTGACTAACATAACATAATAAAAAAATAAAATAAAATTTGCTGCCTTAAAAAAATAAAAATATGCTCATACATATACATATTTCTAAGTGATATTTAATTTTCTTTCAACGTTAGATATTTTATATTGAATGCTTAATATGAAAGATATTTAAATATCTAA
Organism: Ursus americanus; assembly: GCF_024610735.1. Lineage (NCBI taxonomy): Eukaryota > Metazoa > Chordata > Mammalia > Carnivora > Ursidae > Ursus > Ursus americanus. Next base: position 55,657,543 of record NC_142144.1, on the reverse strand, counting down.
TTTTCTCTCACCACGTATAGACTTCCCTTCCTCTCAGCCAACGTAGTGTTGCGATACAATAAGGTCAAGGTATTACTCAGTGTTTATGCTCTTACAGTTGGCTAAATACAACTCAAAGTTGAGAAAACTGCAGATTAAGATTTTATTTCTTTTCTTGTACAACTTTTCCCTCCCCGCTTTTTCCATCTTAGTTTTTAAAATAATTTGGCCCAAACTCTCTGATACCACTTAAAATGCTTTTGGTTATTTACCTTTTTAAAAATTTTTTCTTAGATATATCCCTTTGGACTCCTTTATCCTCCAGCTCCGGTCTGGACTAGTTATTTCTCTTGCTCTATTGAGCAGCTTTCCTCTTGGCTTGGAATCTTCTTCTCTCTCTTGTGATGGACACCCTGCTCCCTGAATTTACCTCTCCCTCTTTCTTGATTTACTCCCTTTTGGTGAAGGACATCTCAGTACATCTGCCTGAGAAAGATGCACATGGGGTAAATTTTGGAAATACAGCATTATAGAAAATTGATCATTGTATATGATTAAAAAGTTGGCTGAGAATATAATGTTAGGATAGAAACCTTTTTCTTGGAATATTTTCAGAGCATATGGTGTTCATTTCAGAATTGCATAACCACTGCCTTCTATCTCTCAGAGTTGATGGTAAAATGTCTGAATCCATTTGATTCCTGGTCCTGTTACGTTATCTACTTTATCTCTTGGGTCATAGATATGACTTAAGTAACTCTTATTTGGAGGATGTGATGCTAATGTCTAGCAACCATTTTATCAACCACATTTACAGTGTGGATGATGGGCAGGAAGAAAAGTCTGGAAGCCAATGGCAATAGGAGAAGTTAGGGCCAATACAAAATCAGAAGCAGAGCTGAAAAATATAAAGAAAGGGCAAGAAAATAATGACAAAAGTCCTGGATGTAGTCCTGCCTAATGCGGAGTGTACAACCCATCCTGCCCACATTTATTCTCCTCTACCTTTTGTTGTTGTCGTTGCTATTAGTAAGCTAGTTTGAGTTGAGTGCTAGTTATTTCAGTGGAAAAGAAACTATGTTAACAATATATAAGATTATACTAAAGACTAACTTATGAGAGCCACCTTCTTGAGGGAAAGGAAAATAGGCTTCAGACTGTTAGATTAAAGAGGAAAGTATTTTTAGAAATTATTAGGTGCAGAATATTTGGGGTAAAAATCAATTTGACACAGTTTTGACAACTTTGAGGACCTCTTTTATAGGATGTGTGTGCATGCATGTGTGTGTATATGGCAAAATATTTCTTTCATAAATGCAAAATATCTACTTTTTTAATCTTTCAGCTTCACCTAGTGCATCACTTTTTAATTTAGTATTTATTAGAAAAACTGATCTTAATACAATCTATTCAGTTTCTTTTGCATTTTGAAATGCATTAATGCATCAGCTTTATTAAAATTGTCCTACCTGCTTATTTTCTGTTTCCTTGGTTGAAATCTGCTTATTTTTATTCTTTCTTGCTTGGTGTTGAAAAAATGCTTAAGCTATGATTTTGCTTGTGTTCAAACCTGGTTGCATCCTTTTATTTAGAGTGGTATCATTAATTTTATTTTTCCTAGATAGCTAAATAAACTAGGAAATTATTTTTTTTCCTTTTGACTGAATAATGGCTTAGAAAGGAGTTTTCAAATTAATAAAATTAAGTTGATATTTGATATTTATTACACATTTTAAAGTTTATCCTTTTTTTTTTTTAAAGATTTTACTTATTTATTCGACAGAGATAGAGACAGCCAGCGAGAGACGGAACACAAGTAGGGGGAGCGGGAGAGGGAGAAGCAGGCTCATAGCAGAGGAGCCCGATGTGGGGCTCGATCCCATAATGCCAGGATCACGCCCTGAGCCGAAGGCAGATGCTTAACCGCTGTGCCACCCAGGCGCCCCATAAAGTTTATCCTTTTTTGGCTTTTGGAAATTTTATAGAGGTTTCTTTGTGCCTTAATGTATGAACGATTTTTTAAAATGTAGTGAAAATATTCTCTTTTCTGCTTCTGTGATAGATAATCAGGTATGCTTGATAGTATTAGTAATATGCAATTGTATTAAACTAGGCAGATCATTGTCCTCTTTCGATATTTACATTATTAGATAGCTATTAATAAAGTATAAAGTGTGTCACATATCGTCATGTTTCTGTTAATGTTTTCTTTTTGTTTCTAGAAGTTTTTGCATAAATATTCTTATGTAATTTAACATTTCAAATAGCTAATGATGTCCGTCTGAATTGTAGCTCACAGCACTTACTAGTAAAAGGGGACCTTCTTATTCCTCTTTGTACTTTTTACCTTAAATTCAACACTGTTGACCATTAACACTTTCATCCCTGTGCCATCTTCCTGTTGCCTTCTGCATGGTTGCCTATTCTTTTACTCTAAACCATTACCTACTCAGCACTTAGCACAGTGCCTGACTCATGGTAAGCACACAGTTACATGTTACAAAAAGGATAATGTAAGTTTCAGTTATTTCATGAGTTTTCAATAAGCTAATGTTCCTGTTAATGTTTATCAAATGTCATTATAAAAAGTAGACTAGAAAATAGGCCTAAAGGTAGAACTAAATATATACAGCATGTTCACCTTCATAATTTCAAGTTGATGAATCTCATAAAAATTCAGTGTAAAGTAGTACACATCTACTGAGTTAAAAATGAGGTTAACCTACTTAGAATATGTATCAACTCAGTAAACGCACTCAACTTCATAGAGTCAATATGGATTTGATGAACTTGAATTTAGTCTCTATCCAAAAACCTACTTTTGTTTTCAAATGAGTTTCCTTGTTTTCTGCAGTAACACAGCTCCTGGCATCTAATCTGCAGATTACAATATATTTGAGTACAACAAACCTTTTAGTTTATGAGCTTATCAGCGTCACCGGTATATTTAAGTGGCATTAATTAGAACATCACTTTACTCTGTGAAATGACATATAAGTGTGTGAAATAAGTAACATACACTGGACACTAGATCATTAGTTAAGATAATGCCTTTCAAAACCAAGGAGAGAATGGAGACTTGTGTCCCTTGTTGCTGGAAACTATGGCCTTCCCCCATTCCGTAATGCACCATGAAGATCTCCATTTCAGTTTCTCCTTTCTTTCTCCCTCCCTTACCATATTTATTCTACTTACCCTTTTTCAGACACACCACTTTTTATAGGCTTCCCATATTTCTCAGTTTACTTAAAAATCATATTTGGCAATACCAAGCGTGTCACCAATTGGCTGGAGCTAAGCAGCAGCTGACCTCTGGAACCAGAAAGTACACTTCTCAGTCTTCTACGTTTTATTCCTGATCCACTTCATTTATGTACATTATCATTATGTTCTTTTAGATTTTGAGTTCACATCAATCGCAGCATATCTCCCAGGCTGCTGTTTGGTCTGCACATCGTCATAAACACCTTTGTTTATATCAATACCTGCATGCTGTTATTTAGGACAAATATTTCCTATGCTTCCTTAGCTGTGAGACATTTGAAAATAGTTACATATAAATAGGAATTCTCAGGAAAATCCCTCTTGAGGGACTTATGTCTTCTAAGTACATACTTCCTTAGGAAAGAGTGTCTCTTTCTGGTCACCAAATAGACTTTTAAATAAGATGATGCTATTGGTTCTAAATCATAAACAAAGTGATACAATTGTGTTAGAAGTTTAAATGTGTGGGCAAGTAAAATGAATCATGATTGTGGTTGGTTTTAGTGATGTTGCTTTACCTAGAGGTCAAGTGTGCTTATAAATACATGCTTTTTGATAGACACCATAAGTAGACAAGTTAGTTATAAAAAAAGGCACTCCTCTTGATGTTTTTTTGGGAAAGGCTATTCCAACAAGGCAACCAGTCTGGTCCATGCTCATGCTGTTCCACCTGTTGGGATCTGCCTATAGAATGACTGTCAGTCCCTCGACCAGATGAACTAGACACCAGATTTCTCAGAAGTTCTTTGGTTACTACCTGGATTAGGGAGATCGCAAGGTTAATACCTGGATTAGGGAGAGCTAAAAGTCTTAATCCTGCCAGGCCTCAGAACCCTCTCTGTCCTCCTTGTTCATTTTAAAGAGTTGGGAGGTAGTAATAAAGTGCAATTTTATTTTCTGCACATCTGCTGGTTTCACATTTCTTGTTTTAAGGCTTACTTGATTAGAAAAAAATGAACTTTTCCTTAGTTTACAACTAGGACATTCATCTTTTACAAACAGTTGACTTTTTCGTGGGTATATATGACTATTTGCAATTAATTTGTGAGCTCTTACTAAATAAAACTGTTAACAATTTTTTTTTAAGATTTTATTTATTTATGTGACAGAGAGACAGCCAGCAAGAGAGGGAACACAAGCAGGGGGAGTGGGAGTGGAAGAAGCAGGCTCCCAGCGGAGAAGCCCGATGTGGGACTCGATCCCGGAACGCCGGGATCACGCCCTGAGCCGAAGGCAGATGCTTAACGACTGCGCTACCCAGGCACCCCACAAATTTTCTAATACGAAAATTCACTTTCTGTCTAACAATTTGAAAATGCTGTGAAATTGGGTTGAAGCAACATGGGCAGTTTATTTTAGATAATTATATCAACCTAAAGAGATATTGAACAACTAGATAAGTCATCTTTTGAACTTTTTAAAAATACAGATATACAGATCTGGTTTGCTTATATCAGAATGGGTTCTTTATGTAAATTAGATGAATCAATTATTGAAGTTTTAAGTTTTTGGGAAAAAAAGACTACTCACCTTTTCTGTTTGATAAGATAGATATTTCCAGATCAAAGCTAACTGGGCCATTTGATGGGCAAGTGACTAAGTTTCCATGTTAAGTAGAGCCCCGAACTTGCATTATTATGTTTCTGGAACAAGGTGATGCTGTGTGCTACAAATTATTTCCAGAATGCTTCTGGGGGTAATTCTATGCATACAGAATTAGATCTATTTTAAAACTGTAACTCTGATCCTTTTATTTATTTTTACTGTCTACATTATTATGTGCATTGCTGGTACAATTTCATAAGTTACAATGTTCCTTCATGTCCTCTGAATTTTATAACCCGGAGACTACTTAATTGTCATTTCAACTCGTTTATAGCAAGTAAGGAGAGGATATCTGAAATGTATTTTTAAATACTCTCTAATCAGACATGTGATGAATCCCAAAGCAAAATCATGTTAGTGTGTTCTATCTTTGCTAATAAGATTCCCTTGAAAATAACAAACAGAATAGTTCAGTAATTTAAAAACTGGCTCATTATTGCTTTAATAGGAACTGTGAATATTTTATCAGCGTAATCCCCAATGAATAATTCTGCTTTGTTACTTTCCCTTCAAGGAGAAAAGTACTTGAAGTTATGATATGTGATGATAGAATCTCTCAAAAACCTTTGAGATTCTTTACCAGGTGACTCTGAAAATCTTGGGTATTCTCTTTTGACTAAGAGATAGTGTTCAAAATGTGAAGCAATTATTTGTCAAAATTCTCTAAATATTGAGATTAGCTTATCGTGCCCTCTTTTGAATTTGCAATTTATCCTTTCATTTGTTTCAAATATGTGGCATACTAACCAGCCTTCTTTTAACTCTAGGATTTCTTCATTAACGTCATCCCCTGTCTTTTGTTATAATATCACACACTCTAATTTGCACAACATTTTCATCAAAGACACTTTACGGAGAACCTACTATAGCAGAGTGATACTACCCAATACTGCATGTGCTTCCCTACATTCCTCAGAATATGTTGCATTTAGTAGAGGTTATGAGACTAATTATGGCCAATGTATGAAGAGCCAAAATGAATTATGTCATTTCCTAGCAGATATTCTTAATTGCAGATATGCCACCTGTCTGTTCTTTGTTAAATTTTCCTCACCTTACTGAGCTATAATTGATATGTAACATTGTCTAAGTTGATTTGATACACTTATACATTGCAAAATGATCATTGTAGTAGGGTTAGCCAACACTGCTATCACCACAGATAATTATCATTTCTTTTTTGTGGTGAGAACATTTACAATTTACTGTCTTGCAAATTTTAATTACATAATACAGTATTATTAACTGCAATCACCATGCTGCACATTGGATACCCAGAATTTAGTCATCTTACAACTGAACCTTTATACCTCTGGCCAAGTTCTCCCCATTACCCACCTCTGTCCCCTCATCCCTGGTAATCATACATTCCACTCGCTATGAGTTTGGCTTCTTTAGAGTCCACATATGTACTATATATATTCCACATATCATATGTCTTTGTCAGACTAATGTCACTTAGCATAATGTCCTTAAGATCCATCCATGTTGGCATAAATGGCAGAATTTCCTTCTTTCTCATAGCTGAGTAATATTCATTATATATATATATATATATATATATATATATATATATATATATATATGTGAGATTGCTCAATCATATGGTCATTCTATTTTTTATTTCTTGAGAAATCTCCATATTGTTTTCCATAGTGTCTATACTGATTTACATTTCCACCAATAGTGCACAAGGGTTCCCTTTTCTCCACATGCTTGCTAAGACTTGTTATCCCTTCTCTTTTTGATGACAGCTATTCTAAAAGATATAAGGTCAGATACCTCATTGCAGTTTTGATCTGCATTTCCCTGATAATCAGTGATGTTGATACCTTTTCACGTACCATTTAGCCTTTTGTAGATCTTCCTTGAACAAATGTCTATTCAGTTCCTTTCTCTATCTTTAAATCAGATTGTTTGATTTTTTTGGTATTGAGTGTATGAGTTTCTCATATTTTGGATATTGACTTCTTACCTGATATATGGTTTTCAAATATTTTCCTTCATTCCGTAGGTTGTTGTTTCATTTTGATGATTGTTTCCTTTACTATGCAGAAGTTTTTTAGTTTGATGTAGTCCCACTTGTTTATTTTTGCTTTAGTTGCTTGTGCTTTTGTATCATATTCAAAAAATCATTGCCAAGACCAATATCAAAGAATTTTTCTTTGAATTTTCTTTAGGTCTAGGAGTTTTACAAATTTGGGCCTTAGGTTTAAGTATTTCATCCATTTTAAGTTAATTTTTGTGAGTGGTGTAAGATAAACAGTCTAATTTCATTCTTCCACATGTAGTTTTCCCATTGAGTATTATTGGCCCCCTTGTTAAATATTAGTTGACCATATAAACTAGAGTTCTTTTCTGGGCTTTTAATTCTGTTCCATTGGTGTTTTCTTCTATTTTTATGCCAGTACCATACTGTTTTGATCTCTATAGCTCTGTACTATAGTTTGAAATCAGAAAGTCTGATGCCTCTAGCTTTGTTCTTCTTTCTCAGGACTTCTTTGATTTTGAGCTTTTACTTTTCTTTTTTCTTTTCTTCTCAGAAATACCATGGGAATCCTGATATAAATTGCATTGAATCTATAGGTGACTTCAGGTAGTATGAACATTTTAATAATATCAATTCTTCTGGTATATAAACATGAGATATCCCATTTATTTGTACTTTCTTCAATTTTTTTCATCAGAGTCTTATACTTTACAGTGTACAGATCTTTCACGTCCTTAGTTATATTTATTCCTAAATGTATTTTTTAAAGATTTTATTTATTTATTTATTTACTTATTTATTTGAGAAAGAATACGCAAGCAGGGGGAGGGGCAAGGGAGGAGGGGGAGGGACAAGTGGATTCTGTGCTCAGCACAGAGTGGGCTCCAACCCAACCCCCTGAGATCATGACCTGAGGTACTGAGAATTGGAAGCTTAACCCACTGAGCCACCCAGGAGCCCCATATTCCTAAATATTTTTTTATTCTATTGTGAATGGGATTCTTTTTAAATTTATTTTTTTTCAGTTATTTTGTTGTTAGTGTATAGAAACACAACACATTTCTGTTTGTTGATTTTGTATCTTGCAAATTTACATAATTCACTGATTAGTTCTAATAGTTTTGATTAATCTGCAAATAAAGACACTTCTCTTTTTTTCTAATTTGGATGTATTTTATTTCTTTATTTTGTCTAATTGCTCTGGCTAGGACTTCCAGTACTATGTTGAATAGGAGTAGTGAGAGTGGGCGCCTTTGTCTTTATTCTGATCTTAGAGGAAAAGCTTTTAATCTTTCACCTTGAGTATGATGTTAGCTGTGGGCTTGTTATACATAGCCTTCATTATGTTGAGAAACTCCACTTCTATACCCAATTCGTTGAGAATTTATTAATGAAAGGATGTTGAATTTTGCACTTGATCTTAGCCAAAAGGCCGAGAAGCGATGAAAGGATGTTGAATTTTGTCAAATGTTTTTCTGCATCTAATGAAATCATATGATTTTCATTTTTCATTCTTTTAATGTGGTGTATATTTTATTGATTTGTGTATATTGAGCCATCCTTGTATCCTAGGGATAAATCTTATCGATCATGGTATATGATACTTTTAATGTGCTATTGAGTTTGGTTTACTATATTTTTTTCAGAATTTTTGCATTCATATTTCACCATGGATATTAGTTTGTGGCTTTCTTTTCCTGTAGTGTCTTTTTCTGACTTTGGTATCAGGGTAAAACTAGCCTTATAGCTAACTATAGTTTAGACGTGTTTCCTTCTCTTCAGTTTTTTTTGGAAGAGTTTGAGGATTAGCATTAATTCTTCTAACCATTTGGAAGAATTCACTAGTGAAATCATTTGGGCTTGGACATTATTTTTTTGATGAAATTTTTGATTACTGATTCAGTCCTTTTACTCGTTATTGATCTGTTTTGATGTCTATTTCTTCATAATTCAGTCTTTGCAGGTTGTGTACTTCTAGGGATTTAGTCAATTTCTTCTAAATTACACAATTTTGGGGGCATATAATTGTTTATAATAGTATTTTATGATCCTTTTTATTTCTCTCATATCAGTTATCATACCTTCTCTTTCACTTCTGATTTTATTTATTTGACTCTTCCTTTTTTTCTTAGTCTGGTTGAGGGTTTGTCAATTTTGTTTATCTTTTCCAAAAACCAGGTCCTGGCTTTATTGACCTTTCTATTATATTTCTGGTTTCTATTTCATAAATTTTTGTTCTAATCTTTGTTAATTCCCTTCCTTCTGCTAACTCTGGGCTTTGTTTGTCTTTTTCTAGTTCCTTGAAGTGAAAAGTTATGTTGTTTATCTAAGATTTCTTTTTTTCTTGAGATAAGCATTTATTACTATAGCTTCCACTAAGAACTGCTTTTGTGACATCTTATAAGTTTTTTGTTATCTTTCCATTTTAATTTGTTTCAAGATTTTTTTTTATTTATTCTCTGACCCACTGATTGCTCAGAAGTGTTTGGTTTATTTCCATATTTGTGAATTTCCCAGCTTTCCTTCTGTTATTGAGTCCTAGTTTCATATCATTGTGCTTTGGAAAGATATCTGATATGAATCCATTCTTCTTAAATTTATTAGGACTTGTTTTGTGGCCTCACATACGATCTATCTGAAAAATTTTGCATGCATGCATGAGAAGAATGTAGTTCTGCTGCCTTTGGATGAAATGGCCTTTATATAACTGTTAAGTCTGTTTAGTCTAAAGCATAGTTCAAATCTAACATTTCCTTATCGATTTTCTGTCTGGAAGATCTATCCATTGTTGAAAATGGAGTACTGAAGTCCCCTACTATTATTGTATTGTTGTCTCTTCCTTCATTCAGATCTGTCAGTATTTGCTTAATATATTTTGTTGATCTAATGTCATATGCATATATATTTATGATTGTTATATCCTTTTGATGAATTGACTCTATTATCATTACATAATGACCTTCATTGCCTTGTGTTACAGTTTTTGCCTTATAGACTATTTTGTCTGAAATAAGTGTAGCTACCTTTGCCCTTTTTTGGTTTTCACTTGCAGAGACATGTAATATCTTATCCACCCCTTCACTTTGAGTCTATGTACATCCTTAAAGCTTAAGTGTGTCTCTTGTACGCAGCATACAGTTGGGTGTTGTTTTTTAATTCATTCAATTACTCTATACCTTTTGATTGGAGAATTTAATCCATTTACATTTAGAGTAATTATTCGTAGGTAAGAACTTACTAATGCCAACTTAATTGTTTTCTGGCTAATTTGTAGTTCCCTTGTCCCTTTCTCCTTCTGCTGCCCTTTGTTGTGAACTGATGATTTTCTATAGTGGTATACTTTGTGTCTCCTCATCTCTTGTGTATCTACTGTAGGTTTTTGTTTTGGGCTTACCATGAGGCTTACACAGAATATATTATAGATATAACATTGTGTTTTATTTTGATAACCATTTAATTTTGATTGCATACAAAAATTCTACTCTTTCATTCCTTCCCCTTTTATTTTTTTGATGTCCCAATTTACCTCTTTTTTACATTGTGTATTTGTTAACAAAGTATTGTAGCTACCATTACTTTTAATACTTTCATCCTTTAGCATTTGTACTAGAGTTAAGTGGTTAACATATGACCATATCACAGTATTAGAATATTCTAAATTTGAATATATGTTTGCCTTTATCAGTGTTGTATATTTTCATGTTACTAATTAGTTCTTTTATTTCAGCTTGAATAATCCTTTCAGTATGTCTTATTTAACAGCTCTAGTAGTGAATCATCTTAGCTTTTATTTGTTTTGGGACAGCTTTGCCAAGTAAATTATTCTTGGTTGGTAGGATTTTTTTTTCTTTCAGCACTTTGAATATATGATTCCACTTTATCCTACCCTGTAAGGTTTCTGTTGAGAGATCCACTGATAGCCTTATGGGATTCTCTTGTAAATTAATACTACTTTCCTTTTGCTATCTTTAAGTTCTCTTTGTTTTTGTTTGTTTGTTTTATTTACTTTATTGAAGTATAGATATACACTGTGTCCCATTAGTTCAGGTGTGCAACAGTGATTTGACAACTCTGTATGTTATGCTATACTCACCACAAGTACAGCTACCATCTGTCACCAAACAATGCTATTGTAATACCACTAACTATATTCTCTATGATGTAATTTTCATCTGCATGACTTATGCATTCCACAGTTGGAAGCCCATATTGACTTTTGACAGCTTTATTACAATGCGTCTTGCAGAGGATCTCTTTAAGTGGAGTATGTTTGGTTACCTATAAGCTTCATGAACTTGGATATCCAAATCTCTCCCCAGACTTGAAAAGGTCTGTCATTATTTCTTTAATAAGCATTCTTCTCCCTGTATACCTTTCCTCTCCCTCTGAAGCTCCATTAATTCATAATTGTTTCTTTTGATGATATCCCATAGATTACTCAGGGTTTTTCCCACATTTTTTTTCTTGCTTGCTTTGATCTTCTCTAACTGGATGATTTAAAATGTTGTCTTACATATTCTTTTCTTCTGCTTGATCCATTCTTCCATTCATATTCTCTATTTTGTTTTGCATTTCATTCACTGTATTCTTCAGCTCCAGAATTTCTTTTTGATTTGTTTTTATGATCTCTATCTCTTTGTCTAACTTCCTATTTTTTTTTTTACCATTTCCCTGATTTTGTTGAACTGTCCATGTTTTCTTGTATCTCATTGAGTTTCCTAAAAATAGCTGTTCTGAATTCTTTACTGGGTAAATTACAGATCTGTGTTTTGGGGATCAGTTACTGGAAGATAACTGTGATTCTTTTGTGGTGTCATGTTTCCTTGATTTTTCATGTTTTTTGAGGTTCTGTGTTGGTGTCTTCACATTTGAAGTAACAGACACCTCTTCCAGTCTCTACTAACTTTCTTCAAGAGAGAAACCTCTTTCATCAGCCTTCCTAGGGATTCTGAGGTTTTTCAGACCTTCTCTGGGTATACTTGCTCCAAGCTTCTTGCTCCCCGTTGTGGCAGAATTCTTAAGCTTGTATGTCTACTTTTGATCCTTCAATGTACTGGGCTGAGTGCTGACTGCTCATTTTTGTTTTCCCTAGGGTGGCACTAAAGTTCAAGATTGTGGTCTCTCTTTGGCCTGCATGTTTTGACTGGTTTTCTGTGCATGCTCACTAGCTATTTGCCAAAGCTTACTCTTGCTACCATAGGGAGCATCCATAGGAAAACAGCCACATGGAGTGTGTGTGTGTGTGTGTCTGTGTCTGTGTGTAATGTAAGGTGTGCAGGGGGTGCCCATGAGCCAGTGTCCCCAGCAGTTTATGGGTGGGCATCTCTTGATGGAGTCTGCAATGCAGTTAGTAGAATCTGCTTCCCTTAAATGCCCTCTGAGCATCCTATCTATGGCTCCCCAGTCTCCTCCATCCCCCACCAATTCATGCAGCTCATGATTCAGTATTCTGGATGGGACAAGGAAGAAATGACATTCCTCACAACTGGGGAACCTGGGTACTCACACATATTCTTTCACTTTCCCCCACAGTAAAAATCAAAGGCTGAGAAAAATCTCTCTTGGCCCTAAGCCATATTGCCTTGGGGAGGGTTAATGTTGGTAAAGTCAAACTGTTCCTCTTACTCTCTCCAATGTATCCAGACTTATATTTATAAGTGTGTGGGTTTTTTTGGATTTTTTTTTTTCTCCAACAGTATGGAGAAATTTCTCCACTAGAAATCTGAACTTCACGAAGACTCTTGTCCGTGGGTGATTGTCTGAGATGGAGTTTTCCAGGGGCTTCTGGACCACAAACAAGAGGGTCTACAGGTGTTCATGGGACACTGCAGGGTCCATAGCCTGAGTCATGGACTGAGTTGTGTATGTCTATCAATCACTGCAATGGTGAATGAGACTCTTCCCTAGTTCCTTAATGTATGGCACTGGATCCTATGTAACTCCAACAAAGGCACTTTTGTCTGTGGATTAATGCCAAATTGGTTATGTGGATGGAGGGACATGACCAGGGATGTTTTTTTTGTTTTTGTTTTTTTTTGTTTGTTTTTGTTTTTGTTTTTTTTTTAAAGATTTTATTTATTTATTCGACAGAGATAGAGACCGCCAGCGAGAGAGGGAACACAAGCAGGGGGAGTGGGAGAGGAAGAAGCAGGCTCATAGCGGAGGAGCCTGATGTGGGGCTCGATCCCACAACGCCGGGATCATGCCCTGAGCTGAAGGCAGACGCTTAACCGCTGTGCCACCCAGGTGCCCCAGACCAGGGATGTTTTAATCAGCCATGTTGCTGACATCACTCACTGTATGCTCTTTCTTTTCCTGCAGCATCAACCCTGGAAGTCTTGGGTTTTGATAATACAGCAAGTATGGACTATGCCAGTTAATACAGGAATGAACAAACATAGCATAAGGAAGTTAGAGTAAAGGATAAATTATAGAAAAAAATAAGATTACTTAAGAAGCAATGTTAATATAATAAAGGCATGTCTTCATATTCTACTTACTTGCTAGAGGTAGGCCTCAAAATTAATTCTGAATTTATAAGTGGTCAGTATAAAAGGGAAATACAATTGATTAGTTACTGTGTCCATAAGATAAAAATAAACCAGTTCATTGGGGAAAAACATCTACTACTGATATTAGGAGAAAAAAGTCTCCTTTTATTCTAATAGGCAGGGCAACATGACCTAAAGAATCTATTTATTCTGTGATGCCATTTAAATGCAGGGCCATATATTTTTACATCAGAGGAGATGCTGCTGAAATTTACTTTGATTGTGTAAATCCTCAAAATAGATTATTTTTGAGGTTCAGTTAGGGCAGGCTTCATTTTTGCTCTTCAATACGAGCTTGTCAACATCATGCAAATATTCCACATTTTAAATATATGATATGCATGAAATTCTACTTGAAGTGTTTATAGAAATAAAGATATTTTTATGTCGAACCAACTTGTGTTAAAAGAATAATTGAGTTCAAATAAGAGTATTTGCTTAAAAACTATAAATTATTTTTTCCATATTAGTTTTGAGCTATTCATATTTTTCTACCTTTCTAGCTTGTTCACTATCAAGAATGTTAGAATGTACTGTAGTTTGAAGTATGTGGTAAATTTCTCATAAACCCATCTAGAAATTTCCAAATTTCTGTTTGTTGTTATGGAGAACCTATTTTGTGTCTGAATCTTTTTTATTCAAAGTACTTCTATTTATGTGGGCAAAATCTACATAGAATATCTGAGACTTTTCTTTCCTTTTTTCTCTTTTTTTTTGTAAAGCTGCTTTTGCCAATTTGATTTCTAATTAATTTTTTAACAGAATCAGAAAGAAACACATACATATGTTATATTTTTTAAAGCACAATATCAATAAAGAAAACATTTGTCTTTCTCAGAGAGCTTTGCAATGCAAACTTGAGATTTCATGGATATTTGGTAGAAATCAATGATCCATAACAACAAAACATTCACACTGGGTTCTGGTTCAATATAAATACCAAAGAACAAAAGATGAGAGCAAGATGGTTTTGAACATCCTTTTCGAATGTATTGGATCCACTAGAATTTTAGGAATGGTATTTTTAGTTTCCTCACCTAAGAAGGGTTAGCAGGTCTCTGAAAACTGACTACCCTGGAAAAGATATCCTGTAGCAAACACCAAACACTAATATCATCTGACTGAAAGAAAAATATGCCGTCATTATATGTCTCATTGCCTCTACTCAAAAAGAAAGTAGTATTAGGTCCAATGTAACTTAGGATTTTTTTCATGATATTGAGAAATTATTAGAATGTTTTGAAGTTCAGTGGAACAAAATACACTATTAATTTCTGATTAAAATAGTCTGAAGTTTGAAAAATGAACACCATCATTGTAAAATAATTTCTCGGACCCTTATCATCTCAGCTCAAATATTCCAACAACCTTCTATTTGTTTTCTCTAGCTTGAGTTCCAGATATTCTGTGCCAAGTATATTTGAATTCAATTGTAGTGGGTCCATTATGCCATGATCAGAATAGTTTTTATCATCTTTATCAGTTTGAAAGATGCACTTCACACATTAGAAATAGTTTTTCACAGGTAGATTTCACACTTAGACAGTTTCTCCAAAGAGAATTGACATATGGTAGGGATTTTTAAAAATGCACAAGCTGCTTAAAATAGAAAGAGATTAGTAGAAAGTTCAACTTGATAATGTAAAATGAGGACTATTACATCAACTCAATAAAAAAGGAACTAAAATACAAAAATAAAACACAGTCACCCTAACCCTATATTATTTTTTTATTGCTCTCAATTGTACATCATGGGAAATTACTCATTCAGTAAATTTTTTTTATCATAATATTGTCTGGCTACATACCACCATTTTAAAAAAGAGTATTTTTTTCCCCTTTAGTTGTAAAGCACTTTTCTTCTTAAACTGCCACCATTTCTAAGGTATTTTCGTTGCCTAGGAAACATACAAAGGTTGTGCTGCAATAGCAGGAATTCATTTAACCGCCAAATTCCCTCTGTAAGCCAGATTCATCATTTATATATCGTAGAAGCCTTCAACAGAGTACTTGACTGCAGCCAACTGGCTTGTTACCATATCACACTTTCATTATAATGAAATGGGCCAAACAGATTTTCAGAGAGTTAAAGCACAAAGTTACGGTTCTTACAGTGTGATCTGGAGATCATTTCCTTGAGATTCTAAAGTCTGTGAGACTGAATATCTATTTTTGGTTCTGTTAATCTAATCTCTTATCTGGCTACAAAAGACCAGCACACATTAGCACTGGAGAGAGGACACTTTATCCTCTTCTCACTTTTTGCAAGTACTAGGATACTTTTCATAAGAAACCAGGAAACTGTTTATCACATACAAAGTGATCTTCTACAGATTATTTGGCTCTGATTTTTATGTATCAGTATAGTATTGGTGTGAAGGAAAATTATGGGTTTAGGTCAGACTGAAGTGATTTATTATGGCAGCGAGACCTGTCTTTCAGTGAAGTTATGGAGAAATAATTTAATTAATCTCTTGTTGCTCTCGGGTTTCCCCAAGTAGAAAATGATAAAAATAAGACCTAAATCCAAAGCTTCCTGTGATTTATTTAATTTATATAAAATTATTCCTTCTGTGTTTCTTATCTCAGGGAATACTGGCACTATCTTCCTCAGTCACAAGTACAAAACCTAAATATTTCCTGTACTCTACCTCTCTTCATCCTTCAAACCCAGTAAGTCACTTAATCTCTCTAGTCCACTGCCACTGTCACTGTCACTTCCAAAACTGATATTTATTTGGTCTCCAAGTCTCAGTTTGGGCTGCTTCAATTCTCTGCAATGATGCCAGACTGATCTTTCTAATACCTAAAATCTGACCCTGTCGTTTAATTTCAGTGACTCCACATAAATCTTCACATTTCTAATAAGACATTCAGAGCCCTTCTTTCCCAAGATCTCAGCTGTGTTCTTCCTCCTGCAGACTAACACACACATCAATATAGTTACATTGAACTATTTCTAGTTACCTTAATATCCTATGCTTTACTTTTTATTCCAGTGCCTGTGCATTGTAATTTTCTACCTGGAACTTCTAGATTCCAGAAGAACCAATTAGCCATTACTCATTTTTGTTTCCACCACTGAAACATCACTTGTTCTAAGAAGTTTTGAATCACAATCTGGATTGAGTATTGCTGCTTTCAGGCAGTGAGACAGGATAAGGTAGAGATTCTGACTTGTTCTCCATCATACAGCCATGACCACCATATTCCACGGGATAGCCATTAAGCTCTTAATTTGCTTAAAATAAATTTCTTAACCATCAAACCAGTGTATATATATTAGGAGGGAGTCACCTAATAAAACAGAACAGATACAAATACATCTGAGAAAGTTGGTATGACAGATAACCCCAAGAAACCTATTTGTATCCGTTTATTAGCATGGATAGAAAACAAAACAAACAGAATGTCATTTGTCAAAGATGATGGTCCCTGCACAATATGCCAAACACTTAAAATGGGACTTTTTTTTCTCTTTCTCTCTCTCTTTTTTAAATAAAAGTCTCTGAGAGGGTCTGCCCTGGGCCCCTGGTAAGGAGGTGTGGTGTTGACTGGAAAGGAACATTCTCTACAGTTCTCCAAGGGATGCTAAGCTTTTGAATCAGTTGGAGACAGAAAGTGATAGTGATATTCAAATTACTGCTGTAACACAATTCATAATGGTATTCATACACTGGTGTTGCCTCAAGATGTTGGTTATATATTTTAACAAAAGTCATAAAAACAAGGTGAATATAAATATATTGTGAACATACTCACTTAACTTGGATTTGTATTGAATTACTTTACAAGTGGTAGAAACTATGAACTTTCCAGTATTGACCACCAGGAATTATCCTCAATCTAAATATCCTCAGTTTGTTCAGTTATTTTAAAAGATATTCTAATTAGGTAAAGTATCTGTCAGTATCATTTTTAAAACAGTAGTTAAACAAAGAATCACATACCCCTGGTGATTTAGCAATTTTAAGTGAAAGAGAATCTTTTCATCAAATATACTTTTATTAGTTAATGTTCACATGCACACGTCCTAACTTTCTTGTCTCATTATAAGGCATTTCAAGGGATATGTCTACATTGCATGGTTCCTTTACTCCTTTCTCTATAGTTCCTTAATAAATACCATGTAAATGATATGACTGATAAGGCTTATGCTTCACTTCAAATGGGTAGAGCTAAGTTTTTGGAACACAGTTGAATCTACATCTTCAGTTGTTCTCATTTTAATTTACTTTTATTTTTTCAGTCCCATGTTAGAAATGGATGACATCTTATCAAATTATCAAAGCATCGTATAACAGAGTTGCAGTTTTGCATGTGTTTCATCCGCACTATTTATAAGTCACAATTCACACAGATGACAAGACAAAATCTTTGGTAATAAAATTTGGGGCATAGTCACCCAATAGACTTTCAATACATAGGTAATAGCTGTCTGACTCCAATTAGAAGTTAGTATAATAGAAAGGATTGGAAATGGGCACATCAAGAAATAATAATTATAGCATAAACAAAAGAGAAACTTTATCTCAAGAATATTAACCACAGGTTTAGCCTACCAAGATGGTTTTAAAGTATCATTTCAAAACCTTCACCAAAGAGGTTGGATATCACTGATATTATTCTAGACCCAATGATTTCCTATGATTCCTTACAGCTGTCTTATTCTATGTGATAAAAAAGATACAGGGTGGCTCAGTTGGTTAAGCATCTGACTCTTGATTTCGGTTCAGGTCATGATCTCAGCATTGTGAGACTGAGCCCTGCATCTGGATCCGTGCTGGGTGTGGAGCCTGCTTAAGATTCTCTTTCTCCCTCTCCCTCTGCCCATCCCTTCCCTCTCTCTTTGGCTCTCTCTCTTTCTCTCTCTCTCAAAAAAAAAGATACAAATGAAATGCTAAAAGAATCAAGATACATATTTCAAGTAAAATCAAATCTTTCAAAAATACTGGAGTACAATTTTCAAGAAAATACCAAGAACGTTTACATCCTTATGAAATTACAAAGGTACAAAAATGGCCCCAAACCTGGAGAACAGAATAAAGAACCACACAATTTGCTGGAAAAGAAAAAGAATTAAGAAAATTTAGAGAAATTAGCTAAAGAATAGTACAAAGAAATAAGAAATTTATGAAAGTAAAATTTAAGAGCAAAGCCCCTGTAAGCACAAATGATATACATTTATAAGCCTTGAAAAAAAAAAAAAGGAGAAATGGTTTCTAAATTTGTCAGCAAAAGGACAGCTTCACTTTCTTAAAGAGGTAAATTAGAATTAAAAAAACTCCAAGGGATTATCTTCTATTACTGAAGTATTCAATTGCTATTTTTGTTTCATAAGCCATGATTTAAACTTTTATTCTAAATCCCTGGGTTTCTAAGATCAATCTTGCCCCAAAGATCCACTTCCTTGCTTTTCCCTCTCTTTGTTCATAGTGGAGATGGCTCAGGATGTTGTTTCTCTTTTCTCTACCTGTATTGCTCACCACTCCTAATCTTGTAGGCGGATTTTCAGCCTTGCATAGTCTGTTCTCATATTTCCACACGCTGGAAGATTATGTGTCCGTCCAAATTAACCACAATTTTTTTTTCTAAATAGGTGTTTACTCCAGCCCAAAGCGGGTTCATTCTCTCTCTTTAAAAGTTCTGTGTGCTTCTCTTTGGGAAAATACAATACATACTCTCAAATTCTTATAATATATGTGAGTGTGTCTGTGTGCATGTGTATATGTTATCTTTTTTACTAAACTTAAAACTCCTTAAGAAGAAGTAGAGTTTATTTAATAGCTATTTCCTCTTGTAGTCCCCAGCATATGTTCTTCATAGAGGGGTGCTCCAATTTGTGAGTGATGGAAACATAACATATTTCATTCATATATTCAGTAAATTGCTGAGGGGGCAAGAAAAAAGAAGGTACATTTCAGTGACTGTTAATGTAACTAAGATAGAAAACTACAAGCTCCAAGCTTGCATTCAATTAATCTTTTTTCCCCAAAATAAAGGGATATCATCATGGTAGAATACGAAGGGTATTTTTTGTCAGAGAGACCTGGGTTCTGCTTAAATGCTATGTGGTATTGAGAAAATTAATCGCTCATAAGTTCAGTTCATTCACTTATAAAATATACATGATACTTATAGTTTACTATAAAGGGCAAATGGCAAATATGTGAGTGTTCAGTTTTTAGTGCCTGATACATAGATGGTTATTGTAAAAGGAATGGACATTATGAGATTCTCTTGTGGAAACTGATAAAGATGATGAACCACATGAACACTGGTTTGTTTTCTTTAAAGTAAAGTCTTGGACACCACATCTAGGATTACAACAGAAAATTAATGTTTTACACATAAAAAAACTTGCAAGGAGCTCACATACTCCATTTTCTTAAAATAGTATCTTTTATACAATTATATTTCTATGTATTTAAGTCAATACAAATATTTACCTTTGGAACACTTTTTAATTTTTCTTTGAAAGATGCAAAAGTAAACTGACCTATTTTTTGAACTATGTTTTAACAACCTAAAGCCACATAATTCAATCATTATTTAGCAACAGGTTTTCATAATGCAGATATAATTAAGATATTTTGTATATGATAAAACGTATAGAGACAAGATAAGATCCAAGTTTCATAGTGAGTCTATATTTCTGACTTACCCTGGGTGGGAGGACTGCCAACACAGTTATGTAGAGAGATATTATTTATCCCAAGTAGACACACTTTCCTGTAGAAACAGGATTTTTTTTTCTCCCTCCCATTGCTATAGAATTGGTATTTTGGTCTCTTGGTTCCCTCATGTTTTAGCCTAACTGGTGTCCTGGAGAAAGTCCCTTTCCCTGTGCCTGGCTCTCTCCTCATCACCAATCTATCTACATCATATATGGGTGAAGGTGTGACTGAGGTCTGGGGATAAAGAACATTTCATTTTGATGCCCCCAGGTATTGTGCACATGAAACAATTCAGAAAATAATAGGCCCAGGAACCAAGTTCACACCTTGGAAGGAAGGGAAACTGTCCTCCCATTATCAAACCTGAACCTAGGAAGCTATATCTCATTAGCTGCTGGCAGCCATCTTCCTGTCTTACAGAACTTAACAATAAAGCCCTAACTCAGTAAAAGAGAGCCAAAGTAAACTATGGAAACTTTCCTTTAGGAATTTTGAGGATTACAGGGTATAATGCATTTGAAATGCCTAGCAGAGAACCTAAAATTAGTTAGCACTCAACAAATGTTAGCTCTAATAATAACTAAGAGAGATATCTCTGGAGTAAGCAGAAAAAATGGATCCCCAAAGATATCCATACCATAATCCCTGGAACCTGTGACTATGTTATGTTATGTGTAAGAGGCAACTGAGGTTGCAGGTAGAATTAAGGTTGCTAATCAGTTGACTTTAAGATAGGGAGATTATCCTGGTGGGCTCAATGTAATCAGAAGAGTCCTCAAAAAATGAAAAATGGAAGAGAGATACAGGAGAGTCAGTATCAGAGTCATACAATATGAGAACGACTCCATCAGCATTGCTGGTTTTGAAGATGGAAGAAGGCCACAAGCTAAGGAATGTGGCTGGCCTCCAGAAACTGGAAAAGGCAAAAAGCCAGATTGTTCCCAAGAGCCTCCAAAAAGGAAAACAGCCTTGCCCACACTTTGATTTTAGTCCAGTAAAACCCATTTTGGACGTGTGGACTCTGGAAATATAAGATAATAAATCTTTGTTGTCTTAAGTCACAAAGTTTGTAGTAATTTATCATAGCAGCAATGGGAAACAAACACAAAGTCTCCAATAACTTCTATGCTCTTTTCAGTTGACATAAGCTATAAATTTACTTTTTTTTTTCTTACATCTTGGTTGGCGTCTTGTATTTTATCCAGTCAGGCAGTATGGTTAAATTTGGCTCAGGAACAGGTTTTACTGGGGAAATGTACATACTCGGATTCAATCAGACCAGAAGGCAGAGGTCCCTTTATTTTCATTAACTTCCCATTGTGAGGTTTACTAGGGCTGGCTGGGCACTTAGCAAGAACAGGTGTTCCAGGGAGGAACCTGGCCTCATCTCACCTCCCTGGCTATTGATAGTGAAGATTAGGGTCACCAGGCGTTCTCCTCCTGCTGATACCCGAATAGTAAATTTCCCCAGTAAGGACTCTTACTCTAACCATACTTTGTGTTATTATACAATTTACCCTGAACCCTGGTGCATGACATGTGGAAGCCTCAAAGGACCCACCCTGAGTGGCAGCTTAAGTACATTGAGGCCATTTCTGTCATTTCCAGCTGAAATGCTGTTACTGATATCTGGTGATATAGAAATAGAATGATTTTGTCTTTTTCTAGAATTCTTTTAAGCATTGATCCTAAATTCTCTAGAGTACACTGGAGATGTCTCTTTCTTTCTTTCTTTCTTCCTTCCTTCCTTCCTTCCTTCCTTCCTTCCTTCCTTCCTTCCTTCCTTCCTTCCTTCTTGAGACAACACAATTCATTAAGCCTATGATTATAATCTAGATGATAAAAACATAAAGATAAATACAGTATATATCTCTCCTCAAGGAGTTCATGGATTAAAAGGACAAATGGGTAAATAACTAGAAATTACAATGCAATATGATATATGCTACAATATGGGTATTTGCAATGCAAGAAAATACGAAGATAACCAAGGGAAGTGTGATTAAAAGACTCATGGATGTTAGCTATATATAGAATACGGACTCAACTATAATTATTCTCTTCCCAAATGGAAAGGAAGTACATCCTGAGATAAAATGATTAGAAAGAAACATGCTTCCTGACTAGAGAGCACACGTCTGCATTTCTTGGCAGGAGGAGCAACTAAATATGTCAACTCAAGCACAGAGGCTTGACTCTACTAGGTGCTTAATGAATACTTGTGGAATGAATATCTAAATGGATAATTAGCAAAAAAAACAGCTGATGGTGCCTAAATGATGTTACTAATTGTCACAGCTAATAAACACATGCATTTTGAAGTGATTCATAATTATACTTAGAAAAAATAATCCTTGCATTGAATCTAGCTTTGACAATAGCATATTGAATAGTGACAAAAAGAAACTGGGGGCTTTGTGGTTAAGAAAATTGGCTTCAGACACCAGCTAACCTATGTTAGAGTCTTGCATATTCTGTTTATTGGTCACCATGACCTTGGTCAGGCTATTTAACCTTGCTAAATTTGTTTCCTCCTAAGAGGAAAATTAACTGGTATCTATTCTTTAGGATGTCTGAAGACTGATAACACTTTTGAAATGATTAGCAGAGAGTCTAGAATTAGTAGGCACTCAATAAACGTTATCTCTAATAGTAACTACTTCATGTTATTCATATGAAAATAACCCTTAAACATCAAGTAAGACTGAATAAAAGTTGAAATATTTTATCTGAAAAAATATTAACTATAGTTATATAGTTATATAACTATTATTATAAGAGCTCCCATTGGAGTAATCATTTCTTGTGATTTTGGCCAATATGTTTATGTCAGAAAATGGAACATGGCCAAGGATTTTCAAGTAATTGTGTAAAATTGCTCCTGTTATGTAAAATTAATTGAGGGCTTGCTCTGGCAGCTGTTATGTGTACATAGAGGCTGCAAACCCTATTAAACAGAGTGATAACCATATAATCATGTTTTTCACATATTATTTTATGCTAGCTATCACAATTAAAGGTTTACAAATAACAGTGACTCATTTAAATATTACTGACACAATGAGATTCTCCCAGTGTGTAAATTACTCCCTGGAAACAGATCCGACATTTTGGAAATTAGATGATCTCTTACTCTCTATTAGAGTACTATTTAAATATAACATTACAAACTGTATTTCAAAACATCCAATTCAACTGAAATCTATTCAAGCTAAACATTCGCACTGGCCAAATCTACCAAGAGCAATTTGGCATCACCGTTAGCTGTTTCCTTTATCACATAGCCAAGAGCTATTCTATAAACACTTGCATAGTGTTTTTTTTAATGGGCAAAATATTTCATATATGTTACCTAATACGCTCTGCACTGTATTCACTTATCTCTGTAGTACAGATAAAAAAACTCAACATTGGGATGATTAAAAGGCTTACACCCCAAAGTACAGAATATTGCCTTAGGGTCTCCTATGACTTCACACCTTTGACTTTCACCACATAACACATCAGTCTTCACCTCCACATCATTCTAATCAACACACATAAAATATTTTCCAAAATCATATGTCCACATTAGCTTTTCAGTTTCACAATCTAATTTTAAATTTATGGTAGTCATCTGTTTCAGATCATTTTTTGTCTAATATCATTTGACTTTGAGAACTCCTTTGAAAGAACAAAACAGGTGGAGTCTACCATTGCAGACAGGGCTCTTCTGATCTAAAGATTCTGTTATTAATTTACAAGGTCCACAGACTTTGCAGTCAATGCACAGCTAATATTTAATGAGCTTGAGTTAATTATCTTTTTTCCCTTTAGATAATTTTATGTAGCTCACAACTACAATTGAATTTTAGATAAATTAACCTTTAGGAACAAACAAGGAAAATAAATATAGTTCTACCTATAAAGGACACATATACAGTATACTTTAATACAGTATAATTTCATATATATTACTTCACATGCCCTGCACTTCATTTAATTATCTCTGCATTACAGAGAGGGAAATTAACATTTACAATGATTAAAACACACTGCAAATCACAGAACGTGGTCTTTAAACTCTGTCAAACCCTTGATTTTCACTATGTCACCTCTACTTTATTACTATCAATGTACGACACCCTGACATATTTGAAAACCAGGTTAGATCTCAGCTGAATGAAAGCAGCCTCATCTCTCCTTTTCTGGATTGACCTGTGAAGGTTTTGGTTCTCTGGGTGGGTAGAAGCAGTTGAAGAACACCATTTATAGAAAACTGTAGAGACTTATTTTTTCCTAAGGGTTTGCCAAAACAATAGGCGTTTTCCAGAGCATGCAAGCATTGCATGTGAAACCTAGGGTGATTTCAATAGAGTGATAAGAGTTTGACTATGAAGTTTAAGCAAATTCCTTGGAGGAATAATAATTGAATAGTATTCACTTTTGGCTATGTTCTCTGAAATGAGAAAATAATTTTCTATTCGGGGTAGGGAAATAAGTGAAAAAGAGAGGCTCTTGGGACTAAACACATGTAAGAATATGTCAGATTCCTTGGAGTAGACTTGTTCCCCAGGCCTGCTTCATTCACATGATACATGTCTGTAGGCTCTAGACTTAAGCATAAAATTAAATATTTTGCTAAGAGACTTAATATGGATTTGCCACAGGTTTTCAGTCTTAAAAATAGACAACCAAATTTCCCAAGGTATTATAAAATTATTGGTCTACTCTCAATATCTGTCAATGCCCCCAGTCAAAAGCCACCAGTAATAATATAGTTGAGCAAACCTTGGTTTATTGCCTCTGCAATGGAGGAGATTGCTCACCATGGGAACTGGGGGTATCTCAGTAAGAAGCTGTAAGAAGGACTTATTATAGTATTGGCCTTGTGTTAAATTATTTGGGGAAAGGTTAAAGAAAGTAAGACTTTTCTCTGGATAGAATGAATCAGAAAGCAAGGGTAATTCTATTAGGTATCTTAATAATTATTTTAAAAAATATTTTACTTATTTATTTACCAAAGAGAGAGAGCACAAGCAGGGGCAGTGGCAGGCAGAGGGAGAAGCAGGCTTCCCGCTGCGCAAGGAGCCCAATGTGGGCCTCCATCCCAGGACCCTGGGATGATGACTTGAGCCGAATGCAGACGCTTAACGGACTGAGCCACCCAGGTGTCCCAGTATCTTAATAATTCTTATCTAGAAGACAGAAGGAACAAAGTAAGGCTAAAGCTGTGATTGGGAAAGTGGCAACACAGTAGGGTCGGGGGACATTTAGTCATTTTTATGGTTTGGATGATATTTCTGTATTTATCTGCATTCGGATCTGTTTAAAGAATGGTCTTCCTTTTGTCTTGACTCATTAGAATCATGGAATGGCCTAATGTCCTAACCTGATGTGGGTCTTTTGTTATATTGTTTATGCTCAACATGAGGACGTCATTATCCAGCCACGAATGTCAGAGAAGCTTCCAAATATCACTAAGGCATAGCTGACAGTACCAGGACAATTCCCATCTATCATGCACTGCTTCTTTTATACACATCTAAGACAGATATGAATGTCAGTACAGTGAGGAGCAAATCCCTGTGAGCAAGTCCTTTAAAATATATCTTGATTCTGATCATTTCTCAATCCTTTCATTGCTACAACCCTCATCCAAGTCAACATTATTAACTACCTGGATCTCGATTTCTAGTGGGTTTACTGTCCCCTAAAGTCACATTACCACTTAGCAGCCAGAGTGATCTCTTCCAATATAATCCAGATTGTGTAACTTTTCTGCACATAAACTTCAATAGTTTCCCATTACCCCAGACCAGCATCTAAAATCCTTACTGTTATCCAACTCTTGGCTATTTCTCAGGCATGTTTCACTGCCACCACATGCCATCTTGGGTTTTTTGCATTTGTTAAATCCTCTATCAAGGGTGCTTTTCTTTAAGATCATCATAAGGCTCTCCCCATACTTCATGCAAGTCTATGCTTGGGAAACCTTTCTTAAATACTGTTCTTTCTGCCTCTTCTCTTTCTTACCATGATTTTCCTTCTCCTTCATTTTCTCTTTCTCCCCCATCTCCTCCTTTTCATTACTGGATTTAAGTTATTTATTTGAATAACCTATTTATTTTCTGACTCTTCTTCTAAGATACAAATTTCATAAGGCTTGGAACTACAATTATTTGGCGATAGCTCTATCCTCAGAACTGAGAACATTCCCTGGCACATAGTAAAAATCATGGATAAGGTCCATAACCATAGTATGTGTTTAGTCAGTAGCCATATAAAGATCAGTATAATTCTATGATTCAGTGGTATAATGTTGAACCATAAAAAAAATAAATAACTGTTTTTGCAAGTCAAGATAGTTAAATATTGGTCTTTTTGTACCACTTTAGTAGGTAAGAACTCCCCATTACCATGCAGGAAGGGGAGTCAGCCTCACTCTGAAACAGTTCAACTTGGGCAACAAAATCCCTAGTATATGAAGTGTATCCTAGGTAAGCCTTTATTCATTCTGTCATTTAACAGACATTTTTTTTAAATTTATCATCTCTGTGTCTTACATCACTTTATGAAGTGAACATAAAGATGAATAAGGCAAACTTCTTCCTTTAAAGAATACACTGCAATGAAGAAAGATAAATACAAAAGCTAAAATTGGATGAAAATGCCCTCATGGAGTTACAGTAAGTATTTTATGGTAGTTCAGGGAAGGGCATTCTGAATTCTGCCAGGGCTTGTTATCTAATTTGAGGCTTTGTGAATGAATAGGAGTTCACAGGAGAAGGATTGGTAAGAGGGCCATTCAGGTGGAGGGGTGAACTATGGCCACATGAGAAAGCATGTTCTGTTTGGGGAATCCAGATATTTGCCAGATCAGAAACAATAGAGCAGATTCCCAAGGCCTTCAGCAGAGTAGGCAGGGACTGGCTTACATCACTGTGATCCATCATTGTGAAGTCTGTTGGGCTCTGGTTCCTTTAGCAGAGTGGTCTTGGAGCTTTCGGAGCTTGGGCCTCCCACTATGAGTAATATTCCAATGGTACCAATGTTCTATAGGTTGAGATTCATAAAGCAAGTCTAATCATTGTTGCATTCAACAACCCCTCCTACAGATGCTTTACCTTACTAAGTAGTTCATGGACTGATGATTTTCCAGAATTCTCTTGGAATTAAGAATTTAGGCAGATGTTAAATTGCACTTATTCAGATATAATTTTTATTATTTACATAATCCATTTATTACCTGACTGTAGTATGTTTTCAGTTTTTTGTAGCTACAATCACAAAACTAAAGTTCTTTGAAGATATATAACAGGTAGTAAAAAAGATGTGGGTTTTTCATATACATTTGCTTTGTAAGGGAGGCCTTGATGGTGACATAGCTGAAGGATGAGTAAGCTGTTATCGTCGGTTTGATTAATTGAGCTACAAATTATGCTCTATGTAATAAATCATACAAGATAGATACTTTTTTTATTGGTCACATTTCCTAGTTAATTCACTCTTTACTATAACACCCCTCTCCTTTTCTTTTAGTAATATTGCAATCTTGGAATTTTTAATTATTCTCTTCACTGTTTCCAGAGTATTTAATATAAACACAAATGTGACAAATTCACTTGGGTATAGCATACCCTTGAATAGATGTTTATGTGTTAATTTGTCTGATGTGAATAAAATTCTCTTTTCCTTCAATATAACTTCTACCGAGTATGTGAGGTCCAGGTTTAGTTAATAGTTGCAACTTAAGTTTTCAATGATTGATCAAACCCCCACACTGAATAACTGGGCAACAAATAAATAATTCCTTCTTCTTAGTTAAGCGTATACAAAAAACTGGGGTGCCTGGGTGGCTCAGTCAGTTAAATGTCTGACTCTTGGTTTCAGTTCAGGTCATGATCTTGTGGTTATGAGATGGAACCCACGTTAGGCTCTGCAGTCAGCATGGAGTCTGCTTCAGATTCTCTTTCCCTCTCTCTCCCCTTCACTCTCTCTCTCTTAAATAAATAAATAAATAGATAAATAAATAAATAACACCTTAAAAAAAAGAGTATACAAAAAAACTAACACTATTACCTAGTAACCATATGGTCTTGTTAAATTTATCTAATGTCACTAAGCATAACTTCTCTCATCAGGAAAGCTAATTATCACATGAATTAAATGAGACTGCATAGAACAGGGTGAGCGCCATGAACCATCATCACACACATAAATTTCCAAAACCAGATACTGTATCCGATAGTTCCTTCAATGAGTAATATGTACAAGGCAATAGTAATAGAGGTTAGGGATTAAGAACCTTTATCAAAATGGCTTTTTGTGGCACCTAAGGCACATTTTTATTTACCTCTTAAAAAATACATATTTATTTAAATAATTTAAATTTATTTGTTTAGCTGAATATAAAAAATGATCACTATATAGACTTTTTAAAATGAAATTAGAAACCTACATGATGTAGAATATTTTAGGTATCAAGATAGTCATTCCAAACATTTTTGTATGGGGCTGAGAAATGTAGTATTAATGAACACAGTGGTGCGTTTACTGAACCTGCTTATGTGCCACCAATTTTTCTGATCAGCTGTCAGTGACTCCAGGTGCTGCTGTCTGTACTTCAGCAATATACATATGATCTTCTACTGGTTGGAAAATACCGAGAAATGTGTTTTTGGGAACTGCTTACTCTTGCTTTCTAGGGGCGGTGACCCTACCCTCCATTTTTTCAAAACACTATCATCATATCTTCAATAGAAGGCACAGGTTTCAGGTGAAACCACAAAAAATAAAATATGATTATTGACCTCAAAGGTATTCATGCTTTGAGAGGCATATGTGCACATAACTGAGGACTAATGCTGCTCTGTCATCTCACACACTCTAGTCAGCCTCACAGCTAAATTTGTGATAGTCATATATATGAGCCGACCCAAGGGGGAATAAATTCTCATTCCAAGGGAATTACAATTGGGTAAAAAGACCATAGTTCTTTCTCGAATTGATTGAAGTGAAGTAATTACAAGTGCAGATGAGAAAGGCAAATAAAACAACAAAAACTGTGCAACGCCCAGGAGAAATCAATGAACTGGCTGTGTACTGAGTAGCAAGACATAGAAACATTGGTCCTAGAGAAGCAAAAAGAGATGAAGATGAAGAGAGAGAGGAATAAATAATTTCCTGGACCTTCTAGAACTTTCTAGTTTCTGGTTTCAATCCCTTCATGAACCTAACAGCATCCTGGCCCATGAAAAGCTTTTAGATTGTCATGTCTTCTTTCCTTTTTATTCTAGGTAACGCAAGATAGTTTTTGTTTTTTTTTTTTTTACTTACAAACGATCATTTCAATTAAAATGAGTGTGATCTAATGAGAAAAGCAGGAGACTCTAAAATTTATCCCAGAAATAGCAATGCTATTTTAATTTCCCTAAAATCTTATGATCACAGGGAAGTTGGAGGAAGGAGCTATGCTTTGAGGTGGGAGGCTGCTGGGGAAGGTGGAGGGAGCTGGCTGGGCAACAGACCATGTAGTTCTTCAAGATCTCTCAGTCTAACTGGAATCGAGTGGTTGGGGAGGGTTGTAAAACATGTTGATTATTTAAGACCTAATTATCTAAATTATTAATCATCCTTTCTTTTTCCCCTTAGTTCTAGTCTGCTGCCAATTCTTTCAAAACGAACTTTAATCCTATTAATCCCTCTGCCAGATTCCAGGAAAAGAATTGCAAAGACAGCGAAAGTAAAATCAATGTATCTGGTTATCTTTTAGCCACCTAGTAAAAGATTTGGTGGAAATAAGGGTAAAGTGATGTCTTAATGAGATTTGGGAAATATCTGCGGATTTCATTTACGTCTGTTCAACCTGACTAATAGGGAAGTATACATAACAATTGGCTGTAAAGCAATACTGAGTAAAACTTGCTGATTTTCCCCAGGGACACTGTAACTGTTCATTACTTTACACTGCATTATAAATTGGCCCAGTGGGGAGGCAGGCATAGATTGAAGGGAGCTGAGAACAAAATTACATAGTGAACACTGCAGGCACCTCCCCTGTACTTGAGGCCCTGGAGTCAGGCTCTTGATACAGTCAGCCAAATAATCTCTCTGACAATTGTAGGTTACACATCTAGCTATGCACCTGGGGAAAAGACAGGCAGGTATGGGGCTATCTTGAAAGTAGCTTAGAAATGTATACCTCTTGCCACAACACCAACATTGGGTAACCATAGCCCAGAACATACTGCCCCCCCCACCACTGCATTTATAGGAATAACAGCTTGCTCTCTTTCTATACAAAACCACAAAAGGAAATAAAATATGTGTTTTTTATTATATGTATATAAAGAATAGTTTATTGTGAATATTTTATATATAATAATATATATACATATATGTGTGTGTGTAACAAGAACAGGTATGCATTTGCCTCCCAGCTCTACCAGTCAATATCTATGTGACTTGAGTCAAATTATTTATTTTCTTTGTGTTGTAGTTTTCTTAGCTATATGATGGGCATGGGTAACGGTGCTTCTGCCATACCTTTGCTGTGCCAGTCTAACAAAATGTAAATATCTTAGCAAGTAACTAGGGCATGAAAGCTCTGTACTTGTTACTTAGTCTTACTATTGTTGCTTTTGTTGTTTTTCAATCTATTATAATTTGACCTCAGTCCTTTTCTTATTGAGAGGGACCGAAGAAAACATTAGTGGATTAATTATACTAGCACAGTTTTGAAACTATCTCTATGCATTTATTAGCAGCAGGTAAAAATTTAAATATTCACTGAAATACAACACATTTTACATTGTTCTAATATCGTTCAAGTCAAAACAATATATTCTGGCCTCCCTCTGCTTGCTTAGCAAACATATATAATATATTAATCAGGATACATTTGTGCATATTACATAGTTGCTCAAAATAGTATTAGGGGTGAGGTTCATGAAACAAGTGAGCATCTATTCAGTGAGAAAATGAAAGATTATCATTTCCAGCTTCTCTCTAAAGTTGTTTTCAGGGAAACTGGGTTAAAGGTGAAAACAGAGGTTCCCAAAGCCATCCTCCCTGAAATGTTGGATTTAGCTTTCAGGAATGCTTACAGAATTTTTCTTTACCTCCAGCTGTGAAAATTGTGTAAGTTAATCACAATTCACAATTTTAATTCTGTTCTAGTCAATTTTCTTCTATAGCCTGAGAAAATGAAGAAGAGTTGGGCCCCAGGCATGATTTGTGTGCTTTATTTCTTATATTTTAGATTCATCAGCCTAGTGATTATTACAGAAAACAAACATAAGCCAGGCATGGCAAAACAAAAAACAAAACAAAATTCTTCATTTGTCATAACCTTTTCTATCTCAATACATTGGTATAAAAGTTTCTCATCTGTCACAGCATTACAAATACTAAACTTACAAATAAGAATTCTTTGATTCACTCTCCTAGTCTACTCTCATTGTAACCTTTCTTAAGATCAAGATCACTGTAGTCTAAGTCAGTGTATGTCTTGGATGATCTGATTACCTCTCTTTTTTTACTGCTTACCTGGATCCAAAATCTAATTCATTAACTCAAAATTATTTTTTAAGGCTGTGTAGTGAAGCATTAATCTCACCCAAAGAGAGGTTTGTTCTCCTAGGAGGTCATCTCTAAAATTTGTAATGTTCTGCCTGAAGAATGGGTTTATTTGGGGACTTTGGAAACACTGGATAGTCTCCACTAACAATGTGATTTATAGTGGGGACTTTGGGCCATACACTACCAACTCGGCTTTTGAAGGGGCTGGAAACTCCAGGCAGTCAATTTTATCTATGTGACCAGACCCCAATAAAAACCCTGAACACCAAGGCTTGGGCGAGCTTCCCTGGTTGGTAATACTCCCAAGTATGTTGTTACAATTCTTTGCTGTGAGGAGTTACCACTGTCCACAACTCTACTAGAAGAGGACAACTGGAAGCATCATAGCTGGAACTCCTCTGGACTCTGTCTAATGAGCTTTTTCCCTTGGCTGATTTTAATGTGTATTCTTGTACCGTAGTAAACCATAATCATAAGCATAAGCTTTCAGTGAGTTTTGCTAATCCTTCTAGTGAATTATTGAGCATGAAGATGGCCTTGGGTGCCCCCAAACTTACAGTTGGTATCAGAAGTGAAAGTAGTCTTTATAAGTTCATGCTATGTTCCTGATATTGAGCCAGGCACTATGAATACAAGGACAAATGAGAAACATTTTCTGCCACGATGCCCCCTGTAATCATCCAAAGTAAACTCAATCCTACCAACTTCATAGTTGAATCAGAGAAAGTAATCTGCATTAGAAATGATGATGATGATGATGATGATGATGGTGGTGGTGGTGGTGATAATAAAAATAGCAGCCACTTCTTTATTATGGAGAACCTCATGAAAGAGCTATAATATAATTTTCACAACCATTCTATGAGTAGGATACTATTATTATCCTCATCCTAGAGATTAAAAAAAAAAACCTGAAGCATAGGTGACTAAGTAATTTAACTAAAGAAATAATGGAACTGGGACTTAGGCTGCGTGAAACAAAAGTTGTGCTTTTACCCACAGTCTGTTTTGTCTCACGCATGGAAATCTCCTAGCCTTATACATGGCACAAGAAGAGTATTCAATAAATGTCTGGGTTCTCTTCTGTAGGGCTTCCCTCAGAAATATGATCACTAGTGGGGCTGAGAATGGTTGGCTCCTGCAGAGACTATATCTTTATTTAAAATATAGGGTGGTTGTTAAGGTATGTGATACCACCAAATTAAATACACTCATCAAGACTTTTACAGTAAGAAATTGAAAGATTATGAGATTTGTAAATTAGAGAAGGGTATGCTAATATGAAACAATTGATAAAACTGGATTTAGTTCGAGAAGAGTTTTGATGCTTTTACTTTTCCATTTTTAAAACTTCCACTATTGGATACTTTTATATCAAACACTTTCAAAAGTTATATGTTGTTATTCAGAGGAAACATAGTAGTGATCTTAAGAAAATAAGACATTAAAATTAAAGTGTTTTTTTTAAAGAAATATAAACATTTTCAAAAGTATTATTTGATGCAGCCAACATTACTGAGTTCTTACCATGTGCCCAGGCAGTACTGTAGATTCTGAGGGTATAAAGGACCCTTAAGAGGAATTCATAACGATATATATGTTCTGGGTTAATAATCTCTGGTGATGATGTAATTCGTTATAGAGTGATATAAGGAAAATAATAAGAGATTAACCATGCCTGAGTGGGGGCTGGCTCAGGGAAGATTTTAGAGATGAAGTGACCTCTGAACTTGTTTTGAAGACTGATGAGGAATATTGAGGCAATATGCGGGAGAAAGATATTCCAGGGAGTGAGAATGTAAGAGCATGGCATATTCAACGCACTTAAAATAGTTCAGTGTTTCTAGGGTGAGAGCTACAAGTGGTGGGAGGAGAGGCAGTATTTGAGCAGGAGGACGCGTAAGTATAGAAAGAGGCAGCATGAGAACACTAAAAGCCTGGTGTGCAATTTTAAGGAGTCTAGATTTATCCTGTTGGCAATGGATGCCCCTAAATCATTACAAGTGGGAAAGCAGATTTTTCTTTCAAAAACTTATTCTCTCAAAATTACATTTTACAGAAAAAAATCAGTGATTTCCTATTTTATAGAGCAGAACTCTGATATAAGTGTAGGTTCATAGAAGCCAGAGGGAATGTGTTCAGTTCTTGTCCCCTCCATTTATGAACTAGCTGTGTCCTTAGGCAGGTCAATTAAAGTCTCTGGGATTCAGTCTTCTCATTTCTAAAAGAAGGATAAGAACAGTTCTCAATCACAGGGCTGTCATAAGGATTGAGATAATACATATTAAATTTATAGAACAAAGAAAGTTTTTAATAAATATTAATTTTAATGAGGTTATTATTATATCATATTCTCTATCCAATACTACAGATATTTAAAAATTATTGAATTTATTAAAATAGGTTGATTGCCAAATGTTGTACCAACTATGGGTATTTTAAATGTTAAAAGAAACATAATTCTTCATGTATTTAATTGATGATTTATTTTATTTTTACTAATGTAACTTCTTGTTTTTGCAAGTTAATAATGGGTAAGCCAATGCTAACACCATAAGTAGTAAAATTACTTCAAGATGCATTCATGGGGGATCAAAGTAAAACTGAAATAAATCTGTAAAAATCAGCTTTTGAGTTTGTGTCACCCCAGGCAGACTAAGAAACATCAAATGGAATAGTGATGAAAATTTATCAAGTTTGAAAGGATTAGTCAAAATTTCCCTGAACTAAAATTTCAATTGAATTTCTAAGTCAAATTAATTTTGAACTTATGCTTATTAAAAAAATTGAAAATTACAAATGTGTTTTTTAAGTTTTCTTCTTAGTTTTTACTAATATTATCTTTAAGAATTGTATCTTTTTTGTCCCTCAGAAGCAGTGATCTAATAGCTTAACTAGGGGCTAAAAGTTTTTTTTATGATGTGGATTTATTTTTTTGTATTCCCATTCCTTCCTCCAATTCCTGTCTTTACTCCATATACATACTTATGCATACCCACTGCAGCTATAATTATTTTTCCCCAAAGCAATTTCCAATCAGGTCAAGACCAAATAAAAATGTACTACTGTACATTTTATTAGGCCTAGATATTTAATTTAGATATTAAATATAAAATACCCTACTTAGCTTTTAAGATTAACCATCAATCGGGTACCTCAGTCTACATACCAGTTTCTTCTTCCATAGCTCATACACTCCTGCCTATGTGCTAATGTTATATACTACTTAATTATTATTACACTGTATTTACCATTACTCTCTCTTCTGAGGACTCTAATTACCAATAATTGGAGGCTATCACTTGCTTTGAAATCCAACTCCAAATTTTCATATTTCAGGAAGATTCACCTTTCTATTTAAAAATAACCCTCATCATGGGGTGCCTGGGTGGCATAGCGGTTAAGCGTCTGCCTTCGGCTCAGGGCGTGATCCCAGCGTTCTGGGATCGAGCCCCGCATCAGGCTCTTCCGCTGTGAGCCTGCTTCTTCCTCTCCCACTCCCCCTGCTTGTGTTCCCTCTCTCGCTGGCTGTCTCTATCTCTGTCAAATGAATAAATAAATAAAATCTTTAAAAAAAAAATAACCCTCATCTGTTTTCCATTTATTCAATTTTCTCGGAACAATCTTACTTTAAACTTGCAGCAAAGCTACTTTATTTTATTTAACACAGCAGTATCATGTCTGGAAATAATAAATTTCTCAAGGACTGGGGCTAGTTCTATTTTACTTGAGGTAATTTATCTGAGGTGATCTCTAAATGAGTAAATCTATCAAGCAGACATTAATTGAAAAAAGAAATCTGAGAGATAGTCAAAGACATGCATTCCCAATGGGGGCAGTGTCATACTCAAAGGGATTAACTGGTTCTTGGGGGCAAAAATCTTAGATATGAAAATGGTTTGTTGCCCTCCAAAAGGTTTGTGGTTATATCTGTCACATTAACAGCTTATCTGAAGACTTAGAATATCGTGGGTATTAAGAAGATTAAGAAAAAAGATTCCTTAGGTGGGTGATAATAAAAAAGATTGAGAAACACTGGTCCTGAATAATTTGTCATGTAGAATTTCTTTTTTTGTGTATCTACTCAGACTAATTTACAGAATAAAAATGTCATATGTGTCCTACCTCGATAAGGCATATGTAAGTATGGGACATTTGCCAATTTTATTCTAGAGCCCTGAGTTTGAGTCAAGCCCTCACTTTAATATATCTGCATCTAATAATCATATTTTCAGACTTAGCTATTTGTCCTAAGTATAAATTTTAAAGACAAAAATTGGGTATATTCCAGAAATATGGCACCAGACTAAATTACCCTGTAAGAAATCCATCTAAAGTGAGCTTTCAAAAATATTAACTAAGTCTAAAACCAGAGATATAAATGACTGTGGATTGGAGGAGAAAAAAAAAATCAAAAGAAAAAGGGTGTACAATTTAAAAGATGTATCTATGTCCTTACAGAGCAGATCATTGATCAGCCACTGTTTTGTAAAGCAATAAATTCTTAAATATAACTGATGCATCTTTGGATTGGCTGATAGACAAACCCAGCCAATAAATAATTATACAGGGATCCATAAAAATATCTTGAGGTTGCAAAACTGATGACAATTACTTATAACTGTTATACTTTTCCCAATGAGTTCCCTGGAACTCTAAAGCAGATGATATCACAAATCCTAAGGTATATTTTAAAGGGTAAATTTACTCTGTGATCACAACATGAACACATTTGGAGATATGTTTTCATATCTATTGGGCATCAGATTAAAATTTTAACTTTTAAGATGAGAAAACAGCAGATTCATAAAGCAATGTAAAGTATTTCTCCAGTAGCTGAAGATTTCTGAAAAGCATCTTGTGGTAAAAGTCACATTAAATAAATAAATAAATAAATAAATAAATTATATATATATATATATATATATATATATATATATATATATATATATATATATATATATATATATATTATTAGCTGCAAGGTACACAGACATAAAAGTTGTAAATAATGTTACCCCTGACAAAAAAAATGGTTATTCTCTTCCCTGAATTTACATAGGGTAAAGAAATTAAGCCAAATACCTGAAATACTTTATTTATTATCTCGAATAAATCATTTTTCAACCTCGTTTAGTCTATCTGTGACAGTTTCAATCCCCCTTAAACTCATCGCATTTTATTGAAACTGGATTTTCTATGGTCTCCTGTGAACTAATGTGGAGAGACTACCAAGATCTCTCTTTCCCTCAAAACTGTGAATTTCTTTACTGCCTTAGAGCCTGAGGAATAGGATTCTAGACATTTATTATGCCTCTATGTAGCCATTAGATCTATTTAAATTAGTGTGCTTCTTTCACTCTATTTTTGGCTCTCTTCCTCACAGCAGATCAATTATTCAATCCTTAGAAACTACTGAGTAAAACCTGTCTGAAACTAAATTCTCAAACTGAATTCCCCATGTTAACTTAAAAACTTTCAGTCCAGCACCACCAATATGCAATTTGCATGATGACAGACATAAAGATAACCTTACTATTTTTAATAACAAAAACAAAAGAAAACACAAAAATGAAACTGAAGTAAGTGTGTGTGTGTGTGTATGAGTGTGTGTGTGTATGTATATCATTATCAGAAAAATATATTGAAAGATCACTTTGCTAAGGTTAGTCTTCATATTTTAAATAGTAGAGTTGAAAGGATCAAATGGAAATTTAAGCACACAGAAAGGAATAGTTATATCATAATTTATTTAAAAAGTTTTGTTATTTTAACTATTTTTTTTTTAATTTTTAAATTTTAAATAATTTTAACAAGTGAGGCAGGGGTTCCCACCCAGGGTCTGAGAGTGGAGGGTGATTATAGATGTCTAGAGAGTCACTTTTTAGGTTCAGAGTAACTAGCATATTTTTTTGTGAAATTGTGTAATACATGTATAGGTGAATTTATTAACTTTTTGAGAGAAAGTTCAAACTGGCATATGTTTTTCAAACCAGTGAAGAACCACAGGCAGAAATTTAATCAAGAGTAATTAGGTGGATTCTTGCTTCGATTATTTTTTTATTTTCAGCCTATATCTGTTTTTTCAGAAGGATATGCTTTTGCTTAATTTGTTAAGTTAATCCAACAGTTGAGATAATCATGGTACTCAAAAGATACTTATTTGTAAATGTGGCTTTACGTTAAACATGAGTCTTTATAATATGTCAAAAATCAACAAATGAACATAAGTGACAAGTACTAATTATTGAGCATAAAATTCTAGAAATTATTTCATTTCCTAGCTCTTCATTTAGTGTATCAAGCTATATTACTATGAAGGGATCACTATGATTTTTTTTTAATTATAAAGAGAGAGAGAGTGCGAGTGGGGAGGACAGAGGAAGAGGTAAAGAATCCCAAGCAGACTCCATCCTGAGTGCAGAGCCCTACCTGGGGCTCAATCCCATGATCCATGAAATCATGACCTGAGCTGAGATCATGACATGAGTCATAAACACCAGTCAGATGCTTAACTGCCTGAGCCCCCAGGGACCCTACAAAGGGATCACTATGAAATATGAAATCTTAATAACAAGATATTTAGAGACCTGGAAGTAGCTCCATAGTTCTCAGGCCAATCTCAGAGGCTTAGCCCTGGCAAACACACATCTGCTACTCTAAGTGTCTACAAGAAGTCTACTCTGTCCTTTGCCCTAGTGAGCTAGGATATGATTCTCTTCCTCAGCCCTCTGAAGTACTGAGTACAGTAGGCTGGCCTAAATGAGAGAACAGTCATTGTGAGATGACATTTCAATCCCATCATCAAGCCCATGTATGAAATCCACAAACCCTGTAGCAAAGTCATGAGTCAATCTAGGACTGACCTAACCTCATGCCCTTGCCCTGCTTGTGAACAATCAGAAGAACAATCGTATCACATGCTTGGATTAACCAATGAGTAGCAAGCCAGGGGCATATATGTCCGGCTGGCAAATGCTGAAAAACTGTAAAAACAACCTTCCAAAAAAAAAAAAAAGAAGAAGAAGATGAAAGAAAGCTAGGGAGTCATTGCTTAGAGGTGTCCATGTTAAGATGTCAGATCACTATCTTAACTGTGAAACCCTGGCAGGTAACTAAGGTCTTCAACAATCTATAATGGATCTCCATTTGATGATGGCACTAAAACAAGTAACTTTTTAGTTAAAAATAATCCTCTTAAGTGACAGTTACTTGGAGTTTTTGTTTTACTCTCTACAAATTTATTAATAAGAAAAATAAATTATCATGACCAGGAGGGGAAAAAATAATATTGTAACCAGAAGAGCAGAAGAGTTAGAGAATAACAGTTACCATAGTGCGAAGTATGAAAAATATAATTAATTCACTAAACAAGAAAATAAAATAAAACAACTGATATTAATAATTTTCATTCTTTCCTAATTACCTGGTTAAGAACCTCCTAAACCACTTATGTTAGTTTATACAACTATGCTTAAAGATTAAGGGCATGTATACAAAAGAAAATTTATATTTAAGAGCAGGTTTATATCTACAAGTTGATGCAATAAAATGGAAACTCAATTGTTTGATCTAGCCCAACAGAACACTTCGACTAATAAATATAAATGAACTCAACAATAAAATGGTTTGGTAAAGCTCAATTATAGCAATTTGGGAGAAGTTGATAGGTGTCAAGACTTTATTCAAACTAATTTTTTAAAACAATTGCTTAATGATAGGAATAGATAATGTAAAAAATGTAAGAAGATAAAGTACAGGGGCGCCTGGGTGGCACAGCGGTTAAGCGTCTGCCTTCGGCTCAGGGCGTGATCCCGGCGTTCCAGGATCGAGCCCCACATCAGGCTCCTCCACTATGAGCCTGCTTCTTCCTCTCCCACTCCCCGTGCTTGTGTTCCCTCTCTCGCTGGCTGTCTCTATCTCTGTCAAATAAATAAATAAAATCTTTAAAAAAAAAAAAAAGAAGATAAAGTACAAAATTGAAGACTACATTATCTCAATTGTTGTATACCACAGCATAGTAACACTGTTAAACTCTATCAACTTATATTAATAGGTGAATATTATAAGAATAAATCATGGGATGTGTTTGAAAATTATCAACTATATGATATACTAACTCAGATCAGTGATTTTGCTGATAGATGAGATGTTCTAATACATATATTTTAGAAATTACTGATCTTATCATTTCCCCTAGCTGATAAATCTTGAATGAAATAGAAATAAGAATGGTAGTTGGTACTTATATATGATAAAGAGGCTTAAAATTTCAGCAAATGTCATAATAATTTAAAAAAAAATAAAAATTTATTACATATTTATTGGTCTGATAAGCGGCCTTTTAAACTATCATATAACCCAATTTAATTTAAAAAAATAGATGATTTCATCTAATTGAATTTAGATAAAAAATTTTAAAAAGAAGAAGAAACAATAGATGATTTCACATTTGTATGAAATTTCTGATATCATAGTGGACCAAAAAGGGGAAGTTAGAGAAATAGCAAAAATATTTAAGTCATATCTACATAGTTTTCATAGTCTTCCTTTGAGTAAATACAAAAAGGTGAACTATATGTATCTTGTATAAAATCCTGACAATATCCTAATTTTGGAAACTAGGAAAATCCATCCATAT
Source organism: Ursus americanus (assembly GCF_024610735.1). Taxonomy (NCBI): domain Eukaryota; kingdom Metazoa; phylum Chordata; class Mammalia; order Carnivora; family Ursidae; genus Ursus; species Ursus americanus. The sequence goes on along the minus strand of NC_142144.1, from coordinate 55,617,274 downwards.
CCTATAGGGAAATTCTTTTCCCATTAACACCTGTTGTATCATAAGAAAAAAAAAAAGATGAAATGTAAAAAATATATCTGCAATTTATATGAAACACGTTGGTGTACAGAGGTGTGCATACACACAGAATCTTTAGCTGTAAATATCTATGACAGGAGAATTTTCACCATTAGCATGTGTGTTTCAATTTTCTCTAAGGGTGGTTTCAGTTTAATCAGCACAAATCATGGGTGAGATCCAGCTTTCACACATCAGCATGGGTGAGCAAGGAAAAGGAGTGGCAGAAAGATTTTGAAAAATATTAGACTAAAGATGTTCATAGAGTTTCACAGACTTCCCATGGTGAGTGGGAATGGTAAGAGACCGGTGGCGTCACCCAGCTTTTGACTTCCAGGAAAAATAGTTGGTCACCTTAAGTGGTATCAGTAAAGTTAAATGGACCCAAATCATCAGAACACAACCACTGTTCTCCATCAATATATTCCTTAATATTTACTTGTAATGTACATCAAAACAAGTATTTCAATGCCCAGCTTCTTCTCACCAACAAAAACTATGTTACATGACAGACTTATCTAGGTAGGTGGAAGTTTAATTATTGGAAGTAGTTTGGAGTTTTTATTTATAATCATAAAATTAAAATAAAAATATTGCTCTGTATGATCAGGGAATTGTACCCAATAAAGTTTTAGATTGCGGATTCAAAATGTATTATGGCATAATAACTGAAAGAATGTTAACACATATATAAGGAATGTCGTTCACACACAGAGATCTAAGCAAGTTTGTTAGAATGTTTCCATTTTCTTCAGAATTCCTATGCTCTTAAATTTCATTTTATTATGAATAAACTTCTATTTATTAAAAAACTGAGAATGAAACAAAAATGGATTAAAGTATACAACCTATTAAAATAGTTGCCTGATTTTTACCATTCCTAATACGTGGCAGCTGCAAGGGGCTCTAATACCATTTCAGCTCATCAAAGAGTTTTCCATAGGTAAGAGACATTTTCAGGGGTGCCTGGGTGGCACAGCGGTTAAGCGTCTGCCTTCGGCTCAGGGCGTGATCCTGGCGTTATGGGATCGAGCCCCACATCAGGCTCCTCTGCTATGAGCCTGCTTCTTCCTCTCCCACTCCCCCTGCCTGTGTTCCCTCTCTCGTTGGCTGTCTCTATCTCTGTCGAATAAATAAATAAAATCTTTAAAAAAAAAAGAGACATTTTCAGCTCTAAGTTTATGTGGTTTACATCTTGCTAGAAAGTTGTCAGAAATACCCGTAATTTGACCTAAAGTAATTTGTTCAATGAACTTTGTTTATTGATGAGGGGGTTTCTAAAACAGTATGCATAAATTTATGGCCTATTTTGATAATGATGATATGTGTATGTATATGAACTATTCTTATAAAATGGTAGTCTGCTAGATAAATGAGAAGGAAACCATATTTTGTGCTAAAAAGCTATTCCTTGCAAATGATTCAATTCTTTATGTGTTAGTAAAATGTGAATAGACACAAATGATATAAATGACCAACTCATGGTAATTCCTTTTGATGGGGGAATTTATGGAAGAGGTTGATGATTTATCAAAAGATTTTTTAATGTAATGTCCTATATTACAGATCTGATAGGTTATATCCATATACATATAATACACACACCCATACAAAAAGAGAAGATTACTATTTAGTCTGATGATGAACCTAAGTTAATTGGAATTGTTTTTTTTCTAAAATTGTCCCTGGCTTTTGGAAGGCATTTAAATATTTTGATAAAAATATCTTTCTGATAGTTTTTTTGCTAAAATGGAGGAATACACGTAATATGAATGAGTACTTTCATTCTCATTTTCCACAAAATTACTTAACAATTTTACAAATAGGCACTGTATTCCTCTGGCCTAGTGTCCTTGTTCTACATATCTTCTCCCTCTCTTTGCGATTCCCATTTCTCTAAGAACAAGTGACACCCAACCAAAGGGACTAGTTTTGGACAAATAAATGATTTTTAGCATCAGGAATGAAGCCTTCCCAAAATAGGCATTTTCAAGTCTCCTTCTCATAAGAATGTGTTTGTGGGCTGGCCTCTGCTTTTCTCAGTATCTGCTATTTCCCTTAGAAGAATGTTGTGTAAACTTTGGAGCTAACCCACCATGTAAGGCCAATATTTTCCACTATGTCTGTGAAGAAACAAAGAGCTGAAGACCTGTAATAATAATCATCTGAAATCAATCCATATCAAAGATGAAGTAATGCAATATCAGTGAGTTTTAATGACTCCACAAGTTTGTTCAGCTAGGAATTGGGGTTAGGATGAAAAACCTGGTTTAGGCTCACTATATTTCATCCTTCCTCCTTAATATGTTGTTCACCTCTACAATTGCATTTATGGACTTTTGCCTGATTAAAGCAGTTCTGTTGATACTTGTTTCCTCTGACAGAGTATAGTCTCATAAGGACAAGCGGTAGCTCTTGCTCTTCTTTATATGCTAGTGACACAGGGTTTATTGCTTAAAGAACCTTACTGGTTCTTCCACTTGAACAAGTTACTTAATCTTTCTAAGACTCAGTTTACCCTTTTGAGTTTCTACATCTTAAACCGTTGTGGGAATCACAGAAATAATGCGCAATGTCTTGCAAGATGTCTGGTACATCTCAGTGCTCAGTATATGTGAGATGTTGTTATATTATGCTCAATAGCATTTAAAAAGTGCTCTGATGATAAAGTTGCTCAGTAACTATATACAGAGTATTAATACAAAACTAAATTAAATGTAAGACTATAGACCTGAGGATGGTGAAGTATAGTCCATGGTCCAAATCTGGCCAGCTGACTGTTTTTGTACTGCCAGCAAGCTAAGTATGATTTTCACATTTTAAGGGATTATAAAAAACAAACAAAACAAAAACAAAGAAAACATGACAGAGATTGTATATGAGTCACAACACCTAAAATATTTACTATCTGGTTCTTTACAGAAGTTTGCCAGTTGCTGCTATAAATAATCTAGAGAACATGACTTCAGTTAAAAATATAAGAATGGGTGCCTGGGTGACTCAGTTGGTTAAGCATCTGCCCTAAGCGTCTGCCTTCGGCTCAGGTCATGATCCCGGGGTCCTGGATTGAGCCCCATGTTGGGCTCCCTGCTCAGCTTCTCCCTCCCCCTCTGCCTTTCCCCCTGCTTGTGCTCTGTCTCTCTCTTTCAAATAAAATAAATAAAATTTTTAAAATACACACACACATATATGAATATCTTTTGAAAAAATAAATCAGAAAACTATCTTGATGAGTTCGGTATGAATTGGTGCATTTCTAAAATTTGTAAAGATTAGTAACCACTTACATAGCTTTAAGAAACTTCTATTCTTTCCTGTAGTTTCTCCCCTCTGAAATTTATCCTTCGTATCAAGGTCACACTAATCATTCAACAGCACCATTTTTTATCATATCACTCCATTTCTCAAAAATACATACATAAATACATACATAATGAAAGTAAAGAATCAAGTTCAAATCCTTCAACCAAATATTCAAGGTCAAACTGTTTTTCATTTCGGAAATTCATCTCCCACTTTTCAAATAAATATATATGTAATTCCAGCTATACCCTACTCCTGATAATACTATATGTATTCATATATATTATAGTTGTAATATATAACACTCTTTAAAAAGTTTTTGACACTCTTCTCTGTAAAGAGTGGAGCCTTATCCCCCTCTATGCGGGACAGGCTATGGACTTGTTTCTAATGAATTGAGTGATAGAATTTGTGCTATATTGCTTCCAAGTTGTAGTCATAAAAAGTATAACTTCTTCCTGGCTCTTTTTTGTACACACCACTCTGGGCGAAGCCAAGTATCATGTCTTCAACATATCAGGAGAAGCCCACACAGAGAGCGTCTGAGACTTCTCACACCACCAACACCAGCATAGATAGCAGCCATGTGTGTAAGCCAACCGGAAAGTGGAGTCTCGTGATAGTCGAGGCTTCAGATGACTGCAATCTCAGCGACATTTTGACTTGCAACCTCATGAGAAATTTTTTTTTTAAGATTTTATTTATTTACTTGAAAAAGAGAGAGAGCACAAGCAGGGGGAGCAGCAGAGGCAGAGGGAGAAGAAGGCTCCCCACTGAGTAGGGAGCCCAACCCAGGGATCATGACCCTGCAATCATGACCTGAGCCGAAGGCAGACACTTAACTGACTGAGCCACCCACGTGCCCCCTCATGAGAATTCTTGAGCCCAAACTGTGTAGCTATGCTGCTCCTAAATTCCTCAATCAAAAAACTGGAGATTAAATTGTTTATTGTGGGCAATAAACAAGAAAATTGATGTCAAGTACTAGCACAGAGCCTGGCACAAGGTAAAAGATCAACAAATATTGGCCTGTTAATTTTTTTTATCATTTACATTATTGATTAGAATAAGGTAAACAGACATGATAAAAATAAGTTGGATAATGCAGATTTTTAAGTGTACTTTTTCCACTATGAATTGGAATATTTTTGTGTTCTCAAAAGACCTTTAAATCACCTAATGAAGAACAACTGCATTACAGACCTAATTGAAGGATACTGCTAGCTAGTTACCAGAATTCTTTACTCTTCATATAGTAGAAAATTTATAACTTGTATTTGGCTGCCCAGTTAGGGACAGAATTTTTCAGTGCACCTTGAAAAGCTGCAACCATATGTCTATGCTCTTGTCAATGAAATGTAACTGAAATAAGTGTAATTTCTATCTCACTTGCTTAAAAGGAAATTTTTGACTCTGAACGTCTCCTTGGTTTCCAGAATGGTAATACTCAAAGTGACTTAGGAAAGAATGTGTTAACGTTTGCAGAACTAACATCATCCTAACTTCCTGAACTATCCTTTGGATTAGCGCTGATTGCTGTGTCTGTAACGTTGTGCCTATATTGTTCAACAGGTAAGACATAACTTCCATCTTACTTGAGCCATTGGAGTTTTGGTTCTCTCTCTTTGACATAGTTATTAATGATTCCTTAATAAACCCTATACTGATTCAATAAACCTTACATAAATGTTGGTAACTCCAGTGGCCTCTCAGTGACAAAAAGGACAGTTACTAGATGTTTCATGATGATAATTCAAGGAAAACATGGAAATTAAATTAATTTCACACATAGCCACATATTTATAAATAAATAAACTTGAGGTAAAATTATTCTGAATGTTCATTGATGAGGACACGGAATACTCAGTGAGGTTCAGTAGGGTGGAGTCCGGAGCCGACGACCAAGAAAGAATTCTTGAGGCGTCTTTGGTGCAAAATTAGTGGTTTATTAAAGCACAGGGACAGGACCCCTGGGCAGAAAGAGCTGCTGCACTGGGGTTGTGAGGGGTGGCTGATTATAAACCATGGGGTTGGGGGAGGTAAGGAAGAAGGGAGGTTAAGAAAATACTTTCATATGTTAAAGAAGACTCACAAGATACCAGAGGCCTTGCCATTGTAAGGTTGTTTTTCCCTCTAGCAAGGCATTAACATGAAGATAGTTGGGCACTTCCTGGAGGCTGCAGATTATAAGGACATTTAATTGTATCTACATTCCCTTCCGGAAGCTAGGTTATTGATAGAAATGCTTCGTTCTTGTAAACTGTTAAAGACATTTGTAAAACTGAGGGAGACTTTAAGTCTTGCAGGATTGTGGTATCTATAGGTTAACTCTTCCTTTGTCCTCTAGGGCAGCCAGGAATGCCTGAGGAATGTCACATACATCCCATGGGGGTGGGGGTGGTGGTGGTGGTGGTGGTGGTGTCAGTTTCTGCTTTGTCCTCAGCTTGCCTTCTGTTCCCTCATCATTCATGATGGCAATCAAGAGTGCACGTGAATTAAAAGTACTTAAATCCTTAATTAAAAATGTGGTGTACATCAATGTCATCGTGCATTTAAATGTGATTATAAAAATTGAGACTTATAATTTCTGAGGTTATTAATGACATGTGTCCATTCCCTAATAAGACCTATTTATGTAATGTTAGGCCGTATATTGGAAAGAACTTAAATAAAGACATGGAGCCAAAAGAGAAAAAATTAAATACTAAGTTCTTAATATATAATCTGGGCAGATTACATAGCTCCTTGGTAACTTTGCTACATCTTTTGTAAATGGATGTACTTCAGTGTTGCTGAGGACTAAATGGGATAACCTACAAATGAACTTTCACTCTAACATGCTAATTGTATGCACAATGTTTATCAAAAAATGTTTCATATATACACATGTATATGCAAATATATATACACATAATCTTTTTGCTAAAAATTTTAGCAATGTTCTATCTTATGTGCCAAGGAAAATGGGTTATTTAATTAGTCAACAAATGTAACTGATTTTTATATTTGCCATGGAATAGTCATCATTTTAATATTTCCAAAAGTAAGTCACTGTTAAGCCAGTTAAGGGAGCGACTCATAAAGGAAATATTGGGCAAGAGGTTTTGTTTTGTTTTCTACTGACAATTTCTTGCTGTTCTTAAAGAAATAACATTAAGAAACACTATCAGATTTAGGCCATTAGAAAACTATAAGAGACTCTAACTATAGGAAACAAACTGAGGGTTGCTGGAAGGGAGAAGGGGGGGATGGGGTAAGTGGGTGGTGAGCATTAAGGAGGGCACTTGATGTAATGAGCACTGGGTATTATATGCAACTGATTAATCACTGAACTCTACCTCTGAAACAATACTCTATATGTTAATTAATTGAATTTAAATTAAAAGAAAAAGAAGGCCATCAGTTATCTCTGAAAGTGGTTTTTGTTTTGTTTTGTTTTTTTGTAGAATGACATGATTTGAAAATAAATTGCAAAGTATTAAAAAGTTAATCATTGATAAAGATGTGGAAACAAAATATATAGATCTCCTTCCACTCCCAGTTCTTTGGTGTACAATGAAAGAAGAATGAGCAATAGTCTTTTCAACTAGAAAAAGGATCTGGGCAAAAGGAAGGTTTAGAGAGAAAACAGATGGTTACTTTTATAGGAAAAGAGGGTATCACCAAGAAGGGCTCTGCAAAAACTAAAGATACATGATAGAGATAAGGTCTAGCGTGAGAAAAACTGAGGGGAAAAAAAGAGGGAAAGAGGATATTTCTAGAACATGGGCAGCACAAGTCGAAAATTAATTTTTAGCACCTTTATTGAGGTACAAATCCAAGATTAATCTTGAAAGACAGCACAGGTTTTTTTTTTTCCTTCAAAGACAGGAAACAGAGAGTGTATTTAAAAAATACATAACACTTTTGAGATAGGAATGACAAGACGAGTGACACTAAAGCTGAAGAACCTGAAAGAGGTTGGGAAAGGAACTGAGTGTTAAAGAGATGTGTAGAGAATAAAACATATCACGTTTACTGGAAAATTAAAGCATATGCCCTGTTATTAAAAAAAAAAAGTGATGAGGGTAAGAGGGTAGGTCTTAAAAATTTTCATCATAAGAAAAAAAATGTAACTATGTGAGGTGATAGATGTTAACTAAACTTACTGTAATCATTTTGTGTTTATACATGTATCATTATGTTGTACACTTTAAATTAGGGAATGTAATGTCAATTATATCTCAATAAAACTGGTGGGGGGAGAAAATGGTAAAAGAAAAAGCTCAATTTAAAGCAGGGTGCTAATGAACAAATAGTTCAAATTCATCCCTGTCAATTACAAGCTGCCAGAAAATACCCCAGAACTTAAGATATGGTGAAGTGAGTTTATTATTACTTAGTAAAACAGATCACTACTTTGACAGAGACTTAGGAATATCTCAGTAGAGAAACCAATCTCAAGATATTTATGAGGTTTGCAGATCTGACTTAAAGTAGGTCTTCCCACACAGGGGTAACTTCAGATTGGGCAAGAATTCTGGTGTAATAATTTAGGACTGGCAGACAAAGCAAGGGGAGGGTTTTGAGGTGAGAGTTCAAAGAATTTTGTAAAATAAACAATTGTTTGATGCCACTGAAAAGTTATACAGCCTGATGTTCACTTTTAAGTTTTTCAGGAAGTCCCTGAAATAAACAAATAAATTTTTCACAACTTTTTACCTTCCTGGGCAAGAGTTTCCTTGAATAATAAAGCCAAGGTGATAAAGACAGTGAAATTATTGGGGGCGCCTGAGTGGCTCAGTTGTTAAGTGTCTGCCTTCAGCCCAGGGCATGATCCCAGAGTTCTGGGATCGAGTCCCACATCAGGCTCCTCTGCTGGGAGCCTGCTTCTTCCTCTCTCACTCCCCCTGCTTGTGTTCCCTCTCTAGCTGGCTGCCTCTCTATCAAATAAATAAAAAATCTTAATAAAAAAAAGACAGTGGAATTATAAACTTTTGTTAGTGAAGACAGTAAGCTGTGTGAGTATAGAGGTTTTGGTGCTCCATTTATTTATTTATTTTTTTACATAGAACAAGAAGTGTTTCACATATAGAGCAAGAATTCCTTTCCTAGGAATGGATGATGATAATAAAATATAGACAGCTCAGTGCTAATCAATCAAGTTTTAGTAAGAAAAATATTAGAAATCTTCAAAACACATTATGTTCTATTAATCCATCAGTATAGTTATCTTGCTATACAAATATGAATATTTATTTCTAATGATTTAAAGAATTCTTTGCTATTTTATTTGAATTTTGCTATTTTCTTCATCCTTGAGATCTCAAAGTGATCCCTGAAGGATCTCTTGGGTGGGCACCCCTGTATTTTTTCTTTACAGTCTTATGATATTTAGTTTGTGGGTATAACTAATGAATATAGCAAATATGATATGCTTTTGCTAAGTTATTGTTATTTGAACATTTTAGATGAAAAATATTACAATTAATAACAAACATGGTGATATTTATCTGCCTTATAATTATATATCAAGAATGATGCATGGAAAATTAATTTAGATTCTGAAGCATTTATTTTACATGCTATTAGTTAATATTAGAAAATAACAGAATTCAAATTAAAATTAGAAAACAACAATGTCAGGAAATATAAATAAATTTCATGATTTATCCAATTGGTTAAAAAAAAAAAGGAAAAGAAAACAGCAGTGTCAAGGAAGACTCTTCCCCAGGAGGAATCATGGGGATTACTGGGACCTAAGACAAGCAGCTCTGAGTAAAGCCAACATGAACTGAATCCCAATTAGAGAAGCATTCTAGTCTTCACTGTTTGAATATTCAAATCTTCCATTAGTTTGCCAGCAGCACTTCATTTTTAACATATCTTCAGGACTTCATTAAATGACTCCAGATTTTTTTTCCAAGGTTTAAAACATTTACACTGTGAATATATCATTTTACTTATTTATGGAGTTAAAGAGATTAGTTAATGATGTTTCCTAAAGCAGAGAAAAGGGAGAAGAAATGGGAAAGAAACCATGAAAGACAAATGATTAAGTAATGTAGGTTGTTTTCTATTAAATCGACAAGTCAGGATGAAATATACAGTGCTTGCTATTGTTTTAAAAGGCAGTGGAAATGAAGAAAGCATAATAATGGTATAATTATAAATCTTTGAAGTTCTTCAGTGTCTAAAAACATTAAATCTATTAATGTAGTGAGATTGTGCAATCCAGCTCAAGACAAATATATTAGCATTGTATGTTTCACAATAGTATAATTTAAAACAATATCTATAAGTGAAAAATATATACTTTGCCCTTGGTTAATTTTTTTTGTACCCCTTTGCCCTTGGTTAATTAAATGGGAAGTAGGATTAATTTGTGAGAGTTCTCCCCACACAGTGGGGCCTTCCTTGACCATGATGTTTAAAATAAAGCCTCCCCTTTAAAAAAATAAAATGAAATAAAATAAAATATAGTCTCCCCTTCCACACAGACATACACACACACATTTCTGCCTTTTCTCTACAGCATTCATCACCATCTGGCATATATGTTATTTTTAAATATTTGTTATTATTTATTTGGTTAAGTTTTGCTCCCTCCTACTCCCACCCTAGAATGTTCAGTCCCATAATCACAGAAATATTGTTTTATGCCTGCTTTATTCCCAGAGCCCCAGTCAGTGTCTAACAAGTAGTAGGTAATCATTTATATATATTTTTTTCTTTCTTTCTTTCTTTCTTTCTTTCTTTCTTTCTTTCTTTCTTTCTTTCTTTCTTCTTTCTTTCTTTCTTTCTTTCTTTCTTTCTTTCTTTCTTTTTCTTCTTTCTTCCTTTTTTGGTAATCATTAATACTAATTGTAGGAAGGGAGGGAAAAGTAAGAAAGGGCTGGAAGAAAAAAGGAAGGAAATTGCGTCTAAGGATTAATTGGGCAATAGAGCTACATGGAAGACGGTCACCAGTAGATTTCTAAGCCGTCCTGAAAGTGGTTTTCTGTTTCATTTTTTATTTCACCATGATGATAAGGAAAGAGGGTCTAAGACTCAATCCCTTCTGGCAGGGCTTGTATCCTCACTTTTCCTTGGCATGTTTCCCCCTGTACTCTCATTATACTAGGATAATTTATAATGAGGCTTGTGATAGTTAATTCTATTTGTCAACTTGACTGGGCCTCCAGGTGCCCAGATACTTAGTTAAACATTATTTTTGGGTCTGTGAGGTTGTTTCCTAATGACACTAACGTTTAAATTTGAGGTCCAAGTAAAAGAGATTGTCCTCCCTAGTATGGAAAGCCTTAACCCATTCACTGAAGGACTGCATAAAAGAAAAAGGCAGAGTAACAGAATTTACTTTCTGTCTGACTGTCTTGTATCTGGGACATAAGTCTTCCACTGCCTTTGGACTTAGATGAGAACTTAAACTATTAGCTTACTTGGGTCTCCAGACTGCTGACTGGAGATCCTGGGACTTCTCAGCATCCATAACTGCATGTACCAAATCCTTATAATGAATTTCTATCTATCCGTCTGTCTGTCTATCTTATCTTATAATTTCCTAATGGTTCTATTTCTCTGGAGAACACTTACTAATACAAAGTCTTGAGATACAAGTGGTCAAGGACACCACTAAGCCTGGGTTCAGTGCTGAAGTTTTCTTGTCTTAGGTTTGCCTACACAAAAAAAGTAGGGTCTATGTTGGTTTGGGGACGAAGCTTCATTGCACTAAGGAAACTACTTGTGTAAAAATCACCAATGACTGTGCCGTTTGCAAAATCGAGCAGACAATTTTTCAGGCCTGGAATTATGTGATATCTCATAGTACTCAACAAACATGACCTTGTTTTCATCTAAACTCTTAGTTCTTTTGACTTCCATGACACCATACACTGCTGTTCTGTTCCTATAGCCTACTAATATTTCTTTCTCTTTGAACTTACTGATGTTTACTACTTTATCAAGACTATAAATCAATGGAAGATACAGTTCTTTTTTAAACTCTGAAACTCTACTAAAAATATTTGATCAGTCTTTCACCATGATTTTCTTTCTTTTTTTTTTTTTTTAAGATTTTATTTATTTATTTGACACAGAGATAGCAAGAGAGGGAACACAAGCAGGATGAGGGGCAGAGGGAGAAGCAGGCTTCCCGCCAAGCAGGGAGCCTGATACAGGACTCAGTCCCAGGACCCTGGGATCATGACCTGAGCTGAAGGCAGACGTTTAATGACTGAGCCACCCAGGCTCCCCTCACAGTGATTTTCTAACAAATATTGGATATTATAAATTCTATACAAAAATAAAATGAAAAAAATGAGATAAAGATAAAATGATAATATTTTTAAATGCTGTTTAGTTGTAATGACTATATTAATCATTAGCAAATCAAGAAGGACAGAATATACATTTTGGGCAAGATGCATTGTTAACAATAAAGAAAATGACTCCATGTTACAAATAGCTGTCTTGATAAATTTTTTTCAAAAAAGGAGGAATAAAAAGCTTTAGATGGATCTGTCGATTGCTTTCATCCCATGAAGTGCCAATGAAGAGGACCAATTAGGATTCAGAAATGTTCTACTATAACATTTTCTTGTTATTTCTTATGCATGCATTATTATTTTTATATACAACCTTAAGTTTCTTTTCATTAATATGTAAAAACTGTCTTTTTAGCAAGGGATATGTCAATTAAAACTAGATAATTTAATATTTAAACCTACTTTTAATATTTGGCTTTATTTATTTGGTTAAAGTTTGCTCCCAACCACTCACTCCCACACTAGAATGTTCAAGTCTGCCACTTTTTAACTTAACCAGGCAGAGGTAATCTGATTAGTATTGCAAATTACTGGTTGTGAACAAAAGATGAAATATCGTTCTCAACACCTGTGCATTTTTTAATTTCCATTTGTCCCTAAAGATGAAAATGATGATCAAAACAATGGTAATAATAAAAAGTGAAATGATAAAAAGAGGAGGAAGAAGACAGAACAAAAAGGACAGAAGCTACTATATTTTGGTGTTTATGTGTGCCAGGAATTTTTCTAGACAACTTACATGTATTAACCCATTTAGTCTTCACTGAGACCCCACGAAGCAGGTGATATTACAAGTCCCTTTTCATAGATGACAAAAAAAAAAAAAAAAAAAAGAAGAAGCACAAGGATCTGAAAGCACTTGCTTGTTATTATCAGTAGAGCTGGGATTCAAACGCAGGAGGCCAGGCTCTAGAGTTCCTACCTCTAACTACCAGATAGAGAATCTCTGATATTTAGATTATTTAGGATGTGGGGATCTCTAACATGAAACTCAGCAAGGCTGCCAGTGATGATTTGTTTGTAATTACTATCAGAGCTTATTTCCTTGTTGTTAAGGTAAAAGCAAAAATATGTATGCATTCTAATATAGTCTTCCTGAACCCCAATGAACAGAACTTTCATGTTTATTGTTGGCTCCTAAATTTAGAGATTATTTTTCTAATTATAATATTCCTCAAAGCTTATGTCTGATCTCTTTCCTGACCCAGGCTAGATTCAGTATTTCTCAGAATGAGGTTCAAGATTATGTGCATCCTAGTAACCTGAAATGTTTATAAAAATAAAGATCCCTGAACTGCATCTCCACTTGTACTGAATTAAAATTTCTAGAGGGGGAAATGGGAATGTACATCTTAATCAAAAGTCTAGTGCTTTTCATGTTGCACTAAATTTCAGAGACCTTCTTATAGACATCTTGTCAATTCCTAAGGTTTAACAAAGAAGAAAATTCAACATCATAATGTTGTAATTCAACATTACAAGAATCAACAATTTACAACAAATTATCATTTAAGAACAATTAGGTTTGTCATTATATAAAATCCAAGCCCTGAATGTAATTGTAGTTCTGAATAAAATGTAGTTCTGAAAAATGGAAGTTATGATATTAATCATCTGCATGACATTTTTAATCAACATATATTAACTTCTACAGTTCACCAATAAATTTTCTAATTTTCACAATCCAGTTCATAATTGTTTCTGCACTTTTTTCAGGAATTAATATTGAGTTTACTCCCAGGCAGAATTTATGCTCTCTTAATATTCACATGAGAATTAGGTCATCGCTTATCCTTTGTCACCTTTGAAAACATTTAAGGTTTCTCAGGGAATACTGATAGTGGCTCAAGAATTCTGCAAATGTTTCATTATTATGAGATGTAATTTATCTAGTGTAGAGACCAGGACTAAGTTAAAAGAGACATAGAGATCCTTGGGTAAGGATGAGAGTGATTATGAGTCAGAAACAAACCCTGGGTGAGCAATTCACTCTTATTTTCTTTATTTTGCATCACTATTGGTCATTCAAGATGTAAGTGATAAGTAGGCTGTTTCGGCTAAACAACCAAGAGAAAAGCACTTTATTTTTCTCCAGGCAGTGGGCACATTCCCTGCTTATTGCCTCATTTTAAAGAAATAACTGAGCTCATTCTATCTAACCCCAGTGCCTTCAAATAACTTTGCTTATTATATGGCTTAAATTTCATCAAATAGCACTTACAGTTTTGAGCTACATTCTCTTATTTATTCTAAATTTTATGTTTCTTGTCACTTTAATACTCTTTAAAAGTTCTCAGTATGTATCCTGCACTGTCAGAATTAAATGCCTCCCTCATTTCATTTTTCTATCAGTTATGATAATGGATATTATTTGATTTAGCCCTACCTTTTTCAGGGTTCCGTGTTTTCTTTATGTTACAGGAGTTTGTCTCTTCTTTATCTAGGAAGCCAATTTGCATTGACCGTCTACAACAGAACTCACTACTTCATGAAACAAGTATGCTCTGGCACCACAGATCAGAGGAGTTCCTTAGCTAGGTATTCATGCCATTTGGACCTCAAACAGAATTACATTTTTGTCCCTTCTCCTCCTTCACTCTGCTCTTTATGTTTATACTGTCTTCAACATACGATGTCGGCCCATTTAGATAATAGAGAACATAATTATATTGTAATGGTAGTATGTCCAGATGGAAGAGTTATGGACTACATTGTGGGTGAATTCTTTAGCCATTTCTAATTGACTACAATTAAGAAAGATATGAAAATGCCACTTCTGTTTTAAGGAGCCATCTTAAACAGATGGGATTAATTATAACAATGAGTTTACTGTCCGATTTGAGTCATGCTGTCCACTTCAGTTCTATACACTAGCTCCACAAGGCATTTTATATCAAACATCAGAACTGTGCCATTTTACATTGTCAGAATTAACAGATGTAGTTTCTGAAACCAGTCTTCAGCATCTATCCCTTTTATAGAGTCTTGCTATTGCTATTTTCTTTAACTTAATTTCCATTTTTCTTCCTATTTTGTATTCCAGTTTATCTATAATCCTAGTTTTGCATTTACTTTTTTTTTTTTTGCTTTGGCTAACTATCTCCGTTTTGCCAGTAACACAGTCCTTTATTATTCCAAAAAACTCAGTAGAAACTCAGAAATGTTGCTCCAGATACAATGCTATAGTTTAGTATGGAGAAATACTTAAGAAGTGCAAAAATTTTATTCATTACAGAAATATTCATGAAGTGCCTACTATGCTCCAGACACTATGATTAAATTATGAATATGACTTAGTCCCTATTCTGAGGAAGATCATGGTCATATTTCCTACATAAATACTAACATCATTCCTTCTTTTGCTTCTCTTTATTAGATTTCTCCAAGATAGTCCCCAGTAGCATTCAAAGCAAATTATAATTGCCAAAGTTAAAAGTGGCAACAGTCAACTACATCTCATGTGGCAGTTAGGAGACATTTTTAAAGATTCTCCTCTGAAAGTAGAGTCATGACAATTGCTTAAAATTGATATATTATGGCAAAGATAAAGGGAACAGAATTTAAATGTTAAAGTATCTGAAAGTAAATTTATTCATAGTTAAAAATTGTGCTTAAAATCCAAGTTTTAAGTCCATGGTAAGTATAAATACATGGTAACTTCCAGTGTATGTTTTTAGGTTTGGAATCCATCCTTTTGATTTGGGGAAGAGGGTGGAATCTACATTTCATTGCAGTGTGTTTTTTTTTCCCTTTTCTTCTTTTTTTAAATACTGATGGAAGGTTGAATCCTCAAGAAGCCTCTCACTAAGATGTTCCAATAGAGGATATGTTCTTTTTTTTTTTTTAAAGAGGATATTTTCTTTTCATAACCTGATTAACTGCAGAAAGCAACTTCAGCAACTGTAAAAGTTTGTTTTAGAAGCACAAAAATAGATTACATTTCAAAATTTCTGTTTGAGTTAAATTAAAACCTATATTAGAGAGTTCAAAATGAACTGATGGCAACATCATGGTCATATTTAGGGACTTTATAAGAATAATTAATTAACATTAAGTGAAAGTAGTATATACTATACTTATTAAGTTATGAGGCCATTATGTATTGTAATTGAATCTTAGATGTTTGACCAAATAGGATATCTGAATCAAAATAGAAATAAATAAAGCTTTGCAGAATTGTTTTCCTTTTTTACTTTCTCTTAGGCATTATGAGATCTGTTATGTTTTTAGTTGACTGTTCAGAACTATTATTCCCACAAAAGCAATATGGCCCATGAAAGAGTCTCTGTCCCAATGATACATCACAGGAATCTTCATTCACCATTTGAACAGGAGGGTTTAAAAACTGTAAATTTATCAAATAATAACACATCGACCGTCGAACAGGAGAGAGTCTTCTCTTCTCTTCTCTTCTATTCTCTTCTCTTCTTCTGATGCTCTCTCTGTTACTTCTCTTACAAAGGACAAGTGGATAATAAAGTGAGGACAAACATGTTAGGCCTACACAATATAACCAGGAACAAGTAAAGGGTTTGGACACCTAGAATCACTGGGTTTCTAATATTCATAAATGGCAAATGACCACTGATTGAAGGATTTATGTGCTAAATATTCACGGCTGTGTTCGTCTTTAAAAACTAAAACAAACACCCTGTTGGAAATAAATAAATAAATAAAGTGTAAGAGATATTACTATTCTTGCAGTTATTACTGAGTAGTAGCATGCTAGCTCTGTTTTCCTAATAATTACTTTTTAACATAATATGAATAATTAAACAAGCATTTGCACCCTATCCAAAATAGTAGGGATTCATGCATTACAGTACTTTAGCCTTACATTCCAAAGTAAAATGTAACAACAAAATGATTTCTTCAGTTTATTTAGTTTAATAAAGGTGAAAATAGAGAGCCTATATGTATAGGGTATGTATTTTTACAAGGAATTCCATATAATCAAAAATAATATAAAAAGAAACATTTTGATAAGAGTCTCAGAGCTCATGCTATAAATAACCAGCTCCAGAGACCAATGATAATTTTCTAGTAAATATAAAATGGCTGCTGAGCTTGCTGGTAGCTTACGGTCAGCTCATTAGAGTTATTCGAATGTTTGCTTTATAAAGGAATTACTGAAATATTAAAGTGCTAAATAAAGTAAAATTCAATCTCATTTTGTCTTCAGTCTTATATAGACTTCATAATACATTAGATGAATATTTGTTCCTGTATTACCTATCAAAGTTACCAGAACAACATTCTCTTTGTTCACTTTTGCAGTGTTATTTGCCTAATATACAGCAACACACAGACACAGACACAATCTCATCTGTAACGTGCTACTTTGCTCTCTCAGCACTGAAGTATGTCCCTATAGAGTACAATTCCTTATAAAGGTTTTCAGCCATTTAATGCCCAATTACATCATGCTCATACTAAATTTGTTTTAAGCAAAATGCTAATCATCTCTGGATTCTGTTGTTTTTTTCACAAGTGAAAACTGAATTTTTTTTTAATTCGGTCGAGATGTTCATCAGATTTACATTTTCCTTCTCATTACGGAACTTTAAAATGAGCCACACTTCATAGCTCAAAGTGTGGAAGATGTCATTAAACTAGCTGTCTAATCAAGAAGGTGTAAAAAATTTAATTAAACTAATAGCAGGCTGACTCAATTATTCTAAAATATATTAAAACACATGCTCTACATGTGATTATAATCATAATTCATATACAACTTTATTTACTTTTTTGCTCATCTTATTAAGTTGAGCTTTTTCCTTGCAGATATTTAGTACATACATATTCAATTATATGTATATATGCACATATACATACATGCACATATATATGAATATATACATGCACAATTACGAATATCAGTTTATAAAATATATAAACATTTTGGATACACATCATTCCACTCTGCATTTTCATAACAGAAAATAATGCAACACAAATCCAGTAATTAAGAGATCACTGCATATACCTTGCCCTTTCATGTGGATAATGCTTTCCATATTTTAGCTTGTCATTACTGCTAAAATCAGCACCCTTGTTTTTTTTTTTTTAATGGCAAAATCCATCTTTACTAAAGGGAGTTGAACAAAAATACTCTAAGTTTAAAGTAATCAATTCTCATTCCATGAGTAATCTCATTGCTCAGAGTGATTTTATTTTTCCTCTGTGAAGCCCTAACTCTTGTTTTCTCTATCAGTTACCTGGTACTTTTTTCCTTTAAAAACCTACGTCTCAAAGGACTTGTGTATATAATTCTATGTAATTTTACTCAGAAAACTCTGTGGTTTTCAACAAAAGCAAAAATAGTAGGGGTTTTCCTATGAAAACTGCTTTGCTTTGTGTACAGCCATCAGTTTATATCCACCTGTTTTCCAGATATCTTACAGAGATTCATTCTTAGTCAAGAAAGAGACTGGATGAGAGAGCAGTGCAGCTTCACACTGACAAAGAGATGTCTCCCCTTCTGCAGACTGGTATTGTGCATCAGTCAAAGTAAGGGCCAGCTTTTCACATGGGAACAGTGTTATCTTTGTATCTACCTAGGTAGAGTTTAGCTTTCTCAGAGGCAAAAAAGAAAATTAAAAATCACTCTTGGTCTTGGGATATTGGCCTGAATAGCCAGTGAACATCTGCCAAACTCCTTACTCTTCTACTTACAAGTCCATAGGTTACACATTTGCAAAAGTGGGACTGTCAGTGTTCTCAACAATTTCAAGTGTCATGAATTTCAGAGCTAAGTATATTTCTCAAATCTTTTTTAGATGACAAAGACACCCCAGCATATCAATACTATGAAAATTAAATGATTCTATAAAAGAAGTCTACACAAAGGCTTCATACTATTACCAAAAAGAGGAATTTTGATGTCATTTTTCTTTTATTAATTACATGATTGCATATCACTTGTTTGCAAAATATTTAAAAAAATAGAATCAGTATGTAAATCTATGTTTTAAATAGCAGCCTCTCCTTTATATGCAATGGCATAAAAAAAATCAGTGGCCATGTTTTTGGCTAGCATTCGTACTATCGTTTTAACTATGAACATCTTCCCGATAAAATGACAAGATTTCTTCCAAATAAATGGAAAGTAGATTTTCACACCACTATGAAACCTATGCCTGATAAAATGACAAGATTTCTTCCAAATAAATGGAAAGTAGATTTTCACACCACTATGAAACCTATGCCTTGCTAAATATAACATGTAAAAAAATTGGAAAAAATATTTACCCTTTATTATGCCTCTAAGAGACTCACTTTGCTAAGGTCACATTCAGGTTTTGATGTGAAGGGATCAAGACCTATTCTAGTGGCTGTTGGCTCTCATCTGTACTTTTGAGAGATGTTTAGATTACTTAGTAAGTGTTATTCCAGATGGCCGATCGGCAGCTGGCAGCAACTCTACCCATCACAACATATGGTCCACTGATGGTTGACAACTGTCATTCAGTCAAAATTCACTAGAGCTATATGCCAATCATAAAACACTCACTAAAAAGGGGGATCAAAACCTGAAGTAACATGTACAGCCTGGCCTGACTAGATACTAATTAGTCACTTTCACTGGAAACCTCCCCTAGAATATAACAAAATGAAATCCCACTGGGGTGGAAAAAGTTTGCTAAAATATTTTAGGGGGAGTAACTGAACATTAAAAATATCAAGAACCTCCACATACATTATTCTGTTCCTTTAAAAATTTTTCATGCTATTTAGTGTCATAAATTTTATGAAAAAAATGTAGTATAGGAGCATTTAACAACAGGCATATTCTTTCAATAATCTTACATCAGTTTTCCACAAGTACAAGAATGGTTGTAAAAGTGTTTAAAAATATCTTAGTTAAATAATAAGATTGAATAAATATAAATTTAAACTTCATTTAAGCTTTTATAGGGAGAAGTGTCTTTTTAATGCCTTAGTAACATGGCTAGCTCATAACAAGTAAATTTTTAAAGGGCAAATTTTTAAAATCAATAAGCTACAACTTCAGGATAAGATATTTTCTGTACAGGGGCACCTGGGTGGCTCAGTCGTTAAGCGTCTGCCTTTGGCTCAGGGCGTGATCCCGGCGTTCTGGGATCGAGCCCTGCATCAGGCTCCTTGGTTGGGAGCCTGCTTCTTCCTCTCCCACTCCCCCTGCTTGTGTTCCCTCTCTCGCTGGCTGTCTCTCTGTCAAATAAATAAATAAAATCTTTAAAAAAAAAAAGATATTTTCTGTACATATCCCAAACAGCTATTAGTACTTTTTAAAAAATTTCAGTGCTATTGATAGTTTTGTTTATTTTATGTTTTAGGGAGTATTAGAGAGTAGGAAAACTTGGTGTGGGTGAAGCCTTAAAGACTCAATCTTCTTAAGATCCCAATCTTCTCTGCCAGATATAGGCTCAGAATAGATTTTATTTTTAATAAGTTAGTATTAAATGGTCAATATAAAGGGTCAAAATGAGTTAGGAGCAAAAATCTATTTGGCCAAACATCTTTCATTAAAATCTATGGAATCTTATCACACTTTTTGGCACAGTAAAGAATGAATGATACAGTATTTGAGAGAAAAGGAAACATGAAATATTAGAGGTGCTCTAATAATAGCACTCCTCTTGATCTGAAGAAGTACAGTCTGGTATGTATGTAAGGGTCTGCAGTCAGACACGCTTAGCTTCGTCATGCACTAAATATGGCCTTAAACAACTTCCTGACAATTAATAAGCCTTTAGCTGGAATATAAGAGTGATAATAGCACTGGTCTCATAGGGTTGAATAAGGTAATGGATGGGCATAATAAGTCTTTAACAAGTGCTAGAAAATGAAATTATCAAATATCATCAAGTTAATTATCATCATTATCATCTAGGGTTTAAATTTTTCTGGAAATAAAACGCTCACTTAATTTTATACAAATTTGTATCAATAAAAATAATGCCTAAATTGATTTGGTACTTTACAGTTTATGAATTGCTGTTTAATAAATTTATTAATTTGTCTCCAAAACTATAGGAAGTAAGTCATTGTCTCCTTTCTTAAATAAAGAATTTTAGGTTCAGAGCGTTGGAAGGATTTACCTATATTGACAAAGCTTTTCATTGTCAAAGATACAATTAAAGTCAAAATTACCCTAAACCCTATGCTGCTCTTATGCCATCACTGATTTATTTGTTCTTCTTTATAGACCTTCAATTATACAATAGTTTATGTCCTAAGAATAGTTATGTTTTATATAAATAACTTAGCCTGAATAAGTATATAACAACCTTCATGTATCTCTCTCTATGAGAGATATGCTACTATATGGTTCAGATCAAGAAATTCAGAAAAAATTATCATTCTTTTTTAAAAGATTTTATTTATTTTTTTGAGAGAGTGAGAGACAACACAAGCAGGAGGAGGGGCAGAGGGAGAAGGACAAGCAGAATCCCCGCTGAGCAGGGAGTGAGATTCAGGGCTCTATCCCCAAAAGCATGACCTGAACCAAAGTCAGATGCTTAACAGACTAAGCCACCCAGGTGCTCCCAGAAAACTTTATAATTCTTTTAAAATATTTTTAAAGACAATTGGATATTCTCAACATGTTGCATTTAGACAATTATTGATGCTTTTATTTCAAAATGAATTTTTACTTTAAGTGTAAAAAAAAAGAAACAAAAACTCTGATTAATATAAAACTACAAACGAAAAGGGTACCTGGGTGGCACAGTTGGTTAAGTATCCAACTCTTGGTTTCATCTCAGGTCATGATCTCAGGGTGGTAAGATTAAACCCCATGTTGGGGCCATGCTCAGAGCAGAATCTGCTTGAGTTTCTCTCTCCCTCTGCCCCTCTCCCCCAAATAAATAAATAAATACATCTTATAAAAATCCACAAATGATGTTTTCTTACATTTATAACTTAAATAATTGTTAAATAATCTCATATGTGTGTATATATGCCTTTTCCTCTCTCTATATATACACATAAATAAGTATATACATACATACACACATATATACGTATATTGTATACATATAATCTATTTATATACATATATACATATATAAATATATATTACAATATAATGTGTAAGACTATTCATTATGCCAGAAAATTAATAAACAAATTTAATTTGAAATATAAGCTTTATAAACTTTTGAGAAAGCATTTTCTCTTTTTAGATGGTATATATTTTTATATATTTTTTTTATTTTTTATTTATTTATTTTTTTAAGTAGGCTTTATGCTCAGAGTGGAGCCCAGTGCAGGGCTTGAACTCATAACCCTGATATCAAGACCTGAGCTGAAATCGAGAGTCAGACGCTCAACTGACTGAGCCACCCAGGCGCCCCTGTTTTTATATTTAAAATTAACATATTTAGGGGTGCCTGGGTGGCTCAGTCATTAAGCTTCTGCCTTCAGCTCAGGGCATGATCCTGGTGTTCTGGGATCAAGCCCCACATTGGGCTCCTCCCCTGGGAGCCTGCCTCTTCCTCTCCCACTCCCCCTGCTTGTGTTCCCTTTCTCGCTGGCTGTCTCTCTCTCTGTCAAGTAAATAAATAAAATCTTTAAAAAAAATAAATAAAATAAAATTAACATATCTAATGTAACATAATATTTTATTTAGTCTTTTATATTTATTAAACATTTCACCAAAGCAACATTGTATAAAAGACTGATTATATCCATCACAATCATAATCATGCTAATAAATTATTATCTGTATGATATAAAAATAATTGAAATGTATGTATGGAACTTTAGCATTAATAAGTATTAGTCTTGATAAAAGGTGAAAAATGTAACCTGTTTGAAAGGTTTCTTTCCAACTTCAATTTCTCAACTAATTTATTCTACCCTTCCCTCTTTTCTCCCAACACCAATCCCTTACCAAGTGCTATCATCTCTAGCTCTTTAACACTTTTCTATTCTTTATTTTTTTTTTAAGATTTCATTTATTTATTGGACAGAGAGAGAAGAGACACAGCTAGACAGGGAACACCAGCAGGGGTAGTGGGAGAGGGAGAAGCAGGCTTCCCGCTGAGCAGGGTGCCCGATCCCAAAACTCTGGGATCACGCCCTGAGCCTAAGGCAGATGCTTAATGACTGAGCCACCCAGGCGCTCCAACACTTTTCTATTCTTTTTTCCTTCCATCCCCATTACTTCTCAGTTTAGGACTGGGCTCATAAAACCATCACTGACCCTAGTCTTCCAATTACCCAACACATTCTCCATAATGCTACCCATTCTAAAATGTCAAAATGCCTGATTTTATTACACTGATAAAACACCAGTGCCCCACCCACTGTTTTCTAAAGAATGATGCTAAAATGTTTTGTAACGGCATATGAGGCTCTTCTGATCCTCATTTGCCTTCTAGGCTGCAGGACCAGCCTCCTAGACATCTTTCACCCACGTGTCTCCTTTATATATGAATGCTAAAATTGAACAAATTACTCATATTTCTTGAGATACCAGGATGATTTCATACTTCTTTATTTTTGCTTCTTGTGCCTGGCATTCTTTCTTTACTGGGTCTGATCCCTCCCCCTTTCCATCTGCCATCAGATCAGCCTTCCATTGAGAATCCTTGTTTGCCTTTATCATCAGGTCTACACATAAATCATCTTACTAATATAGCTCCTTCTATTTTTGTTTTATTTTCAACACTGTCATTGTATTAAGTATTGCTATATTTCAAAGTGTTCAGAGACAATTAGGTATGTTTTCAGTCCGTTTCTTCAGGGAAAATGTTTCTTGCTCAAAAGCAGCCATCGTGCAATTCGCTCATCTGAAAGCCCATATAAAAATACACCATTTATCTTTTCTACTTCTTTATTTTTTTTTTCCTACTCCTTTACTTTAACCTACATCTGTACATATAAGTTTTTGTACACAGGCTTTTATGCCATTTGCTATGGTTTCATTAATATAAAAGTATCTTTTTAATATGTATGCTGGCAGTTACCATGCACAAGTATCCTGGGTGCATCTTGTTATAGATGCTTTCAGGTTCTGCAACCAAAGTATATAAAACAAACACCTATTAGTCTATAGAACTCAAGAGTCTCATTCACTGTAAAGCCCGTCCTAACCTCATCCCTCATTTGCAGGTATGACTTCTCTTGACATTTCAACTCTGAAGATTATAACCTGACAGTGATTCTTTCACCTAGGAAGGAATATGCTCTCATGTTCTATCTAATAGTATTATGTATCTGTCTGTTGGCTGTAAGCCACATAAAAAAATACTTGTCACCTAATTTGGAGGGTGTGTTCATCAGATTTAAAAGCCATATGGAGTATATGAAATTAACGGGGAGGGAGGAAAGTTCAGAAGGAAAACACGTGAAAATGGAATTTGAATGCTTGACTATTTGGAAATGGGTAAAAATGATGGGAGGGTTGGGGCACCTAGGTGGATCAGTAAGTTAAGCATCCAGCTCTTGATTTTGGCTCAGGTCATGATCTCAAAGTTATGAGATTGAGCCCTGTGCTGGGATTCTCTCCCTCCCACTATCCCTCCTCTGTCCCCCCACCCCCACCTCCCATTCACACACTCTTTCTCTCTCTCCCTCTCTCGTCAAAAAAAAAAAATGATGGGAGGGAATAAAACATTACATGGAGAAAGGTGACAATTTTATAATTACTTAGGGTGCAAAACTAAACGTTAACCCCCAGGATCTATGTTTAGGAGATGACAGGCAATGTTAGTAACAATATTTACATTAACCAATGCCTTTACCATAGATACTTAAAATCTTTCTCAGGAAGTTTAAGAAAAAACTATTTGTAGAATAAGTAAAATACTCTAGGGGCTATTTTAAACTCATAATTGATCTTAATACTATATTTTAATCCATTACATACTTATTTGGAGTGCCATTGACAATGCAATAAATCAAAGAAAAAGGTAATTGTGTTCTTACTTCTAAAGACACCTGTGGTAGTTCAGAAAATTATGAACACAATTAATATGCTGCTTTTAATCTCAGGAATACATTTTAAATGTCAAGATAGAGAAGAGATGTCTTAAAGTCCTTAACTACATCACGTAGCCCACAAAAATATGTTTGCAATGATGCGAGAGTGCAATTACTTATTTTATTTCAAGTTTAACTGACTGTTTCTGTACTTAATTAAACATCTAATGTAGGGTTGGGATGTAATATTAAGGAAAATTGTTTTGAAATGTCATTAAATAGATGACTCTTTGCATGTTCATTTCAAAATGTATAAATTTCATGAATAAAAATCACCCTGTACTCCAGCTATTGTGATTCTCTAACACGTTACATAGTTAATTAACATGATATTTTAGTATGAATCTCTTAGCATCATCTTCAATATGTATTAAATATGTTTGAATAAACTTGTTAAGCATCTCTCAATCTCCCATTGAAAGGTAACAAATATATGTATTATTTCCAAGTGAAAATGTACCTCAGGGTACTTTTTAAACTAGAAAACATGATGCAAATATATTAGATGACAACATCTAAACTACAGAAATTCAGTACTGCTCGTCAATTAATAAATAAACTTAATATGAACTTTTAACACAAGTTAAATGATCTAAATTAGAGAATAATTATCATTGTTTTCTTACCTATTTTATATTTATTTTGGCAATATAAATATGCAGGAATGTAAAGGAAAGATGTCAGACATTCTTTTTCTTAAAACAATGCCCCTTTTTATTTGAATATGCTTATTAGCACTCTATTGTAACATTTCTTCATTTCTAGTAAATGCTAACATATCCATAACAAAGTATATGCTTACAGAGATTGTTTCAGACTCCAGGAGGTAAGAACTTATTTCAGATAGAAATAACACTTTCCTCCATGATTGCTATAGGTGGGGATTTTTTCTCTGCTTGCAATTTATTTTGAAAGAATTTATTTTTTCTTCTGCACAATGGGAACTTTATTACATGCTGTTGTAGTTTCTGCTTTTTCTCCATGTTTATCAATCATATAAATCGGGCTAGATGATGACTCTTAGTAAGCATGGGACTAGCACTTTAACTTCTTTAATGCACCTGAATATTTGGACCCCATCTTTGAATCTTTGAGTGATCCACAAACCCTTTGCTTCCTCCAAGAACTGGACAGGGAGTAGAGTTTTGGGTTGAGAAAAAGCAGAGAGCATATATGAAACTGTGAAGTATTTATTTTCAATTTTACTGGCATATAGAATAAGGATATTTTCAAAGGGCATTTTGTTCATTACTTCCTACAGAAGACACCTTATTGCTTCAAGGACCCAAGGAAGCCAATGCAAGCTGGCAATATTTGAAACTAAACTTCAAAAGTACAATCTATGGAAAGTGAATAAGGAGAATGATTATTCCTTCAACTGTAGCCAATGCTAATGGTGCAAATGAACAAGATCCAGCAGGAAATCCATACCTTCCAAAAGCACTGTCCTTAAAACATTGCAATAAGACATCCTAGCAGCACTTGCATGTCAGTATCCTCAGAGCACTTTCACACTCATTTTCACAATGACCTAATATCTTCAATTTTACGGGAAGAAACTGAAGGACAGACAGGTAAAGTGACTTGTCCAGGGACCCATGACTAATGATGGACAGAGCCAAGCTTTCAATCCAAGTTTGCCTTACTCCTGCTGCTTTGTTCTTTTTTACTGTATCAAATTGCTCATCATTGCATTAGAACTCTACTACAAATCATTCCTTTAGGATATTCTTATTTATTTATGTTATACTTTGTTCATTCCAAAAATATTTGAAATGCTGACAGTAGAGTTAGAGAAAACAGATGATTTCACGAACATAAATGGACTAATGGTTATACACATAATATATTTTATTTTCTTGTATAATTATTTGATAAGGGTTACACACTTTGGCTCTCACACACTTAGTAGTCAAAACAAGAGACAAAACAGTGAGTTCTAAAATTCAGCCCACTAAAATAAATCAAGTGTTTAGAAGCAACTTTGCTTTTTTATGCCTTAAGGCCCTTTCTATGTGTTCAGACCTTTAAAATTACCTACATTTTGTTTCTATATACACGAAAGTACACAATATGGAGAGAATAAGCTATTTCTGGACTAGCTACTTTCTGAGATAATGAAAAGGTATAGCATGAAATGAAAGAGGTTTCAAAAGTCACTTAGTATCAAAAGACACTTAGTATCATTGTGACCATTTGCCAAGTTTCTGAGAAGAAAAACACTTTCAATAAACGGCTCTTTTAGGACAGATCTGAAGATGATAATATGTCAAAAGAAGGAATGTAATGTTTTCTTGAGAAGACAGAGTTATGGTCAAGATGCAGAATTAATTCTCTAACTTTCTCTCTATCTTTCTAATATATATATCATATTTACATGTGCAAACACATATGTTTATGCGTACATATATAATTACGTATAATATATGAATTACATGCATAAATTGTTTTCAGTGCTCTTATTTATTCTAAAAACTTACGGAAAGGAAAATGGTGTTCTGCTTTCACCCTTCATTGTCAATGGCCTTCATTCAAAGTTTGTACCATACTTTGTGCCATGATGTTTAAGACAAAATTTAGTATGTGCCACCTTAGAAAGAGATTAAATCATTATGAATTAGTCTTCGCTATATTTTTCCTGCCTCGATCAAGAATGGATGGACTCTTATTATAATCTCTTCCAATGCCTGAAATAAGTGTAATCAACTTAAGAAAAAAATGATACTTAAAAATTTTTTCCTCATCTTATTCTATTTCCTGTTTTATTTGGCTGTATCTCTGTCAAAAATACTGACATGTAGGTTTTTTGTTCGTGAGCTTGTCAAACACTCAATAACGCCATGTAGGAATGGAAAACTAATGCCTGAGGCTTGGTTCAGGAAGGAGGGTCTTCAAAATAAAGTTTAAGAGACAATATACTCAGGGAACTAAACGTGTACTAAATGTGGGTGCAAGATGTCCACTTATATGCGCCAACTTGTCAGTTAAGTTCCAACGCGTGGGCTGAACTTAACTGTGTAGTCAATTTGGAAGCAGTTTCTTAACTGCTGAGATAAGTAGATGTGCAATAACCACTCCCTCAGCAGAGCAGCTCGACCTAATTTTACAATCTCCAGTGCTTCACTTAAGACCTGTACATCTTCAGGACCCACCGTTCTTATATATTAGCTTTCTTTTATCATCAGGGATTCTTATGGGGCTTTGTGAAATTTGAAATACGCTTTGCAATCCACATTTCAATAGTTAGATAGCCGATCTCTTTTTAGAGTCATTTTTAGAAATAAATTTATTTAAAAAATGTAAACTCAATTGATGTGAAAATATATGTTCAAACTATAACCTGTACAAGGCTATTTGTAGCAGCTTTATACATAATTGACAAAAGCTGGAAACAACCAAGATGTCCTTCAGCAGGTGAAAAGATAAATAAACTGTAGTACATTCAGACAACAGAATATTGTTTAGTCCTAAAAAGAAATGAACTATTAAGCCATGAAAGAATATGGAGGAAACTTAAATGCATATTATTGGGTGACAGAAGCCAATCAGAAAAGTCTACACTGTATGAATTCCAACTATATGACACCCCAGAAAAGGCAAAACTATAGAGACAAGTAAAAATATCAGTAGTTGCCGAGGGCTAGGGGGAAGGGAGAGGTGAATAACAGAGCACAGAAGACTTTTAGGGCAGTGACACTGCTCTTTACAATACTGTAATGGTAGATACTTGTCATTACACATTTGTCCAAACCCATAGAATGTACAACACCAAGAGTACGTTCAACAATTGTAGCAAATGTACCACTCTGGTGAGAGATGTTGGTAACAAAGGAGGCTGTGCATGTGTTATGGCAGTGGATACATGGGAAATCTCTGCACCTGCCATCTATTTTTCTGTGAACTTAAAACTACTCCATAAAGAAAGTCTATTTAAAAAAAGAAAGAAAGAAAATAAGCAAAAAGAAATGTCACAGAAAAAAACTCAAAGAATACTGTGAACCAAAAAAATCAGCCATGGATCAGATTTTAAAATTTCGTATAAATGAGACAGAACAAATAGGTCTATTCAAAGTATTCCAAATTGATAGCTCTTCTTCTGAATTTCCAGATACTATTTAAGGTGTTGCCAATTAAATCTGATCAGCACTAATGCTGTATTTCCAGTCTGAATTTCAGATCATGTAGCAGAAAATCAGCATGGAATTTCTAATCCAAAAATTAACACAGGCAGATATCAGAAGTTATATCAAGGATACTAGATTATGTGTGGATAATGTTTGATTGTTCCTCAAGGTTTGAGATTTTCCTTTAAAGTTTAGGTTTACTTCACTGAATATTGCAAATATTTGCATATCAGTGTTTAAATTTACTGTACCTATTATTAAACACATCTACAATATTGTAGTTAACAGTAGTTACATTTGAAGAAAACTGGCGTAGTTTCTATCCTCAAAAATTTCATCTATTAAATAAATTATTACATTTTTAAAATTTTACCAAGTAAATATATATAGTGAAGATATTATTCCTATTTTATTAAAGACAAAATCAAAGTCCAGAAAAATGGGATTATTCAAAGTAGCTTTTGTATTAAGTGCTTGGGCCAAGATTAAGCAAAGGTATTCTACTCTTTAAGTAATTATTTTTCTCTGCCACTTCCTTTTTGGATTATTTGTCATTCCTTTGGCAACCATCAAGTGCCTACATTGTGGCAGACAGCACTCTAGGCATTAGGAAACTGAAGGAAATCAGAGATGGACACTAACCTCAAGGAATTTATGGGTCTTTGGACCCCCAAGTCAGTGTCTTTTCCAGGTTTCCTGGCAACTGGTTGAATTCACAGTCCTTTATGAGAATAGTTCTTATTGTTTTTTCTTGATTTGCTAGTTCTTATTTCTATTTCTTTACTGATTCCTATTTCAGCAATATATGTGGATCTCTTTGAAGACCTCTGTATTCACAGTTTAGTGTAGGGGCTGGCACACTGTGGAAGACAAAATAGTTTTTTCTATTCCAAAGCTCATTAATTCAGTCACCTTATAATAGCATATATTGTCATCGTGCGTAGGAAAAATTTTATCTACCTTTTTAGTGGTGGGTAGCTGTCACCTACTTCGTGGCCACAGTCCCTCTGAGTCAGAAGAGAGTATATGAGAGAAGCCATGGTATGATGTGAAAATAATGGTCCTAAGGAAATGTATCTCTTTGCATCCATGACTTTTGCAGTCTCTTCCATTATAGACTTGGGGTTTGACCACAGAGAACCAACTGACTCAGTAGCTAAATGGGGTAATAACAAATATGACATAAGTACAAATTTGACAAGCACTTTCCCATTGGAGCTCATCCTTTCTTGCTGCTGCTGACTCCACTACCACCAATCGTCAACTCACAGAATGTTTTAAGTCATTTCATTTATTTCACAGCAACAGACAACCAATACAGAGGCTTTGGTTCAGGTTCAGCATGTTTTGTGGCAGTAATATGTTTGAGTGTTTCCACTGGGAGGATTTTTCATGACCCAGTTAGGGGGCAACAGCACGCCTCATGCATTGTTACTGCTCCCTTCTCTAGTACAACTGGTGTTTTCATTATGGTAAACTGTGATCAAACAAATAAACAAATAACCCTACATTTAGATTACCTTTATTAAATTACATTTTATTCTAGGAAAAAAGTACTAGCCTGTAAAAGACAGAATTGTTAACATTGAAGTCACACTGAAACATTTATTCACAATGCAGTGGGCTTGGACACATATTTAAGGATGAAGAACAGGATGAGAAACTCCCTTAACTCTGCTTTTACTATCTAGTTAGGAGAAATTAACTATGGATAGAAGCAAAGCCAAATGTGGGATATTTTTGTGCAAAGTATAAACTGAACTTGAAAAAAGAACAAAATAACAACAAAACAAACACAAAGGAAAATAAGACACAGACTCTTAGGAAAAAAATTCCACAATTATTTTTGTTTCTCTCCTCTGCTCTCCTCCCGTTTCCCTCTCCTTTTATTTGCGATGATGTGAAAGTGACAAAGAACAGGTAGAGGGGGTGGTGGTGAACATCAAGAATTTTTCCACAAATAATGTTTCTTGTACAGCACATGTATTTATACTTTATTTTTAATCTACTGTTACCTGTAAATTTAGTTGAAAACCCCTAAATACTCATCTGTTACTGTGTATGTGTATGCATGTGTGTGTTGGGGGGGGTATAGATTCAGAATAAACTTAGGAACATAAAATACCAGTTTAAAATTTAACTGTTGGGTCTACTAAGCTAAATATCCTAATCAAGCTTTTACACGAATGGTGGAAGATCTACTACTGTTACTATTACTTATAACTATAAGTAACTCTAAGTTACTAGTTATAGTAACTAGTAACTATAAGTACGCTTTGGTGACATACTGAATATTTTTTACTATAATAATTAACCTTGGGTATGTTATAAGAAACTATAAGAAAGAGATATTTTTGGTTTGCAGCATTAGGTATTCCCCTAAATACTCAATAAGTTAAAATACAATTTCCCAAGATTGCACAAGCTTTATTTTTGTTGTCAGTTGAGTTAGGTTTTAAAGTTACTGCTATGAATTTTTAAAGAGAACTTCTTCAAAATATAATTTGTTATAAAATATACAGTACTGCCATATAAATCATGTCAATATAGATATGAGAACTCCAGGGAAATATTTTAAGCAACAGATGGAAACTTGCTGGTAATTCATGTATAAAAAGAAAGTGGTGTGTAGAACTGAAAGAAAAGAAATGGAATGTAAACAGGAGGAAAATCTAGAGATGAGATATGAAAAAAAGGTAGGGCAAGATAGTAGCAGAGGGTCTAGTAAGAAGAGACTAAAATTAAAAGAGTAAATTGATTAATGATGGATGTAGACCAAACTCTAAAGCAATAGGCAATGAGAAATCAAGATCAGGTAAGCTTTTTTTTTATCTTAAAGGCCAACAATAATTAAAAAAAAATAGCCAATCTTAATAGATTATCTTTCTGAAAGGATACAGTTTCTGAAATTAAAACAAATATTAAGTTGCAGGAGAACAGAAATTGTGCCTGGATCTATTTGCCTTTACGCCAATCCCCAGTGCCAAGAGTTGTTCCAAGTGTACTAATTTAGAATTAGAAGGATCCTGAGAGATGGAATATAGACTCCTAGAGATAAAACCACTGAGTCCTGAATAATTATGTTAATACATTTAATACCTCTATTTTGATAAAAATCATTTTTAATGTTTAATTTTAAAGAAAACACCAAAACATTTCAAAGAAGGGGGGAAAATGGACATGTCATCATCTAAAACCATAATCTAGTTCAGGAGCTCACCATTTCCAACACGGATTTTTGCTCTCCTGCCTTCCAGTTTTGCCCTTCAGTAGTAGTTTATCACCCACATTGCTATTAGAGAGATGGATTTAAATGAAAGTCTTCCATATCAGTTACCTTACAATCATTCCATTGTTTTCCACATGTAATAGTCCATATCTGGAACACAGAGTGAAAGTGAAAGGCCCTTCTTGATGTGAACTCTGATTACCTCTGTACCAGTACTAGGAGGCTACCATGATCTCCAACTTTTCTCTCCCATGCATCAGGCAATCCAACCTTCTCGAATATTTTGAATTAGGTGTGTCAGGTTATTTCAAGTTGCTGTCTTTTCAAATAAAGTTTGTTCTACTCAGAATTTCCTCTTTTTGTCATCCAGCAGACTTATTACACATCTACTTCAAGCCCCAGTTTAAATATCATATTTCTCTGGAATCTCTCCAATCTTTTCAAGGAAACCACTCCTTCCTTTGTGTTTCCATCACATCATGATTTTCCCTTACCTTCAGGCTTATCACTTTCTTCTAACCATTTGGTCATGAGTTCATACTTCCACTTAACCATTAGTCAAAAAGTGGCAGTGACAATATTATAAAATTTTTTGCAATACTGGCACATACTTGCTACCTACAATGGGTAGTTAATAAATCAGGATCTATAAATTTATGAGTGGTCTGAATAAAATAAATACAAGGCAAATAAATGCAGTAGTAACATAAGCATATGATATACAAGGAGGTATTCTCTACTTTATTTAATGTCTACATATGCATTTTCATACCTATTAACCAATTATAATCATTGCCTATCAATTGCAAGGCTAAATTTGTTTGTTGACCTAGACAAATTTAGTCTGGTGATTACAAAAGAAACAGGGAAAATGTTGGAAAAATGAAAAAAAGCCAATTTTGCATTTTAGTATAGGCTAAATATAAATACTCGAGGAACCAATGCAATCACCAACAATAGCTGATTCTCTAATAAAATTCTAAAAAATCCAGTTCTTGAGCTTAGTGAAATCCAATTGATTTGAGTTAGTGTCCTCAGCTAAAATACCTTGCATGCAGAATCACTCACTTATTGATTATTGAATAAATGTAACAGAAATGTTTCTTCAATCTGCTTTCTATCAAGATTTAATTATTCTTTGGCAAAGTCACCATCCTTTTGTTGGAGGAGAAAGGGTATTAAACAGTCAAAGGGATTTGCTGTAGTCATGGGGACTTTGAGCTGTGTTTGCTAAGTTAATTTTATTAGTTCCAAGGCTACAGGATTACATAAGTCTGAAGGGTAAGGGAATGTTACTAGTGGTTTAATACATAAGGATAAATTTACTGTGGTCTTGGTTTTCAAAAAGGTATAGAGAAAGAGTAATCAAATAGATTCTGAAAAATGACTCTAAAGTCATAGTAAGGTTAGCAAGGGATCTCAGATTTGCCCCTGTTTTTTTCTGTTTTGTTTTTTCCCAAATAGGTAAAATAGCATAACAAGGGTTAATAGCAAAGGGAAGTTTGTAGCAAATAATCAAGAGAAATGGGATAGCTGGCATTGCTGAATTCTTGTAAAAAGTATCAATTTACTTTAAAATATATAGATTAAAAGTAAATTTAAAGAGAAAAAATGTGAATATATCTTTGTTTCTGCTTGTAAAACAGTTGTTAAATATTGCTTACAACAGTAAGCAGTTTAAGTTGGTAGTGTTATGGCCTTAATTTTACTTGCTAAGAAAAAGAGAGATGCTAATTATTAGAATATAGTACATAAAGTGACATCTGAATTTTTTATTAGATTTTTATACAACTGATAAATTAGCCTATATTGATATGAATTATGCAATTGCTGTGTCTCCTAGAAATGAATGTACATACAAGGTTCTGCTCTAATATTCTTCTTATGAGAAGCATCAGGTCAAAAGGAACTGAAGAAGAGAATTGTAGTTATATGAGGTGATGGATAAATTTTAAAAAGTAAAGAGAATGAGAACAATAAGGGACCTTTCATCATAGGGCTATCATGAAGATTAAATTGTCTGATTTATGTGTCTACCTAAAATAATGTTAACAACCAAATGTGCTTACTAAGTGTTGACTTATTGTCAGAAAAAAAAAATGTGTCATCTGGAAGCAGGAGACTAGAATTCATGACTTCAGGTGTCCATTCAACTCTGAAATTTTATAATGTTAGTTCCATTATATGGTGATTTTATGTTTGCTAAAAAGTCAAAGTAAGTATCCATGTTTATGAGGAGAAACTGTATCTTGGCTTTAATTAAATTTATTGGCATACAAATTAAAAGAATAAACATTAGGTAGAATTTTTTCCGTCAGCACTCAATTCTACATTTTAAGATAACTAGGAAAATGAACAAAGAAATAGAAGTCGGCTTTCCAATGTAAGCAATTTAAGAAGGGGAAAAAACATGTCTTGGATGATGTTTGTGTTGTTTATTAGAGATATAGTCCCGTGTTCATGTGAATTGATGGAAATAAAGTCAGTCCACAATAAAATGTTCATGCTGAGGCTATATATTCTTAGAATCCGGTCACATATGCCAAAAATTAATGAAACCTGCAGCATAATTTTTCTACCTTGTGGAACTACCTGATAAAGTAATGTCTGATGATGAATTGGGTTTATGGTGAGATGCTAGATTCAATCTATGGTAGTAAATCTTCTAAACTAACTTCTCTTAGCCTGCAATCCAGACTCAATGTAGTATTCACCTACTGTCCCTTGAATCAAACCCAATTTGACATACTAGTATCTCCCTGTAAAATTTTCTCTTATATGAGGTCACAAAGAGTTCACAATAATACTGAGAAAAGAAATATTTTGAGTAAGGTAACTGAAATTCCCTTTCAAATACATTCCCTTGCTTCAATATATATCCATTTATACTTTTAAGTTACATTACTTTATGCTTCATTTATTTTTTCTCTTTGCTTGGAATGCAAATAGATATTCTTAAATCAAATAAGATTTATTGCTAAAGGGCTTTCAGTGAGGTATCCTTGTCTTTCCCTTAGGATTTCTCCTCAATATTAGTGTCCATTAGTTGCTAAATATAATGCTATTTCATAAAGTGCCTGACTTCAGAAGATGCAAACTAAGAAAAGAAACAAAAACGAAAACAAGAGCTTAGGAGTTAAAACTACATAGAGGTATTCACCACAAGTGCACATGAGTAACATTTCCACAACCTTTTATGAGAAATCCTGGAGCTGGTATCTCCTATACATTACTTTAATCCATGTCTATTAATAAGCAACACTGAGTCCTAAGTGAGTCCTAAAGCTTCCTTTAAGCTTGTTGCTCAAAATTCACATTTCTGCAAAGTTCAGATTATATAAATTGAAGTCAAGGGTCAGTAATTATCCAGTGACCTTTAAGTTCACATGCTTATATTTCTGTCTTAGTGGACAGAATACTTTGAAACCAAATACAATTATCAGTTTTTCTATGTACCTGCTATCACACACTTTAACTCCTTAGGTTAAATACCTTCGTTCTATTTTATTCTAAAATATATTATTTTC
This sequence comes from Ursus americanus, assembly GCF_024610735.1. Classification (NCBI taxonomy): domain Eukaryota; kingdom Metazoa; phylum Chordata; class Mammalia; order Carnivora; family Ursidae; genus Ursus; species Ursus americanus. The sequence continues at coordinate 55,581,759 of NC_142144.1, read as the reverse complement.
TGTGTTTAAGATTTATATGCAATTTAGATGCTTTCAAAGTAGACAAGATATATATCTTAAATAATAAAATAAAGACAGGTAATGAGTCATATGGGGTAAGATGGCCTATTTGAATAATATATAGTTCCGTAATGGTTAGTAGGTAAAAAAAAAAAATCCTCTATAGATATAAATATAGTCAGAATTATTCAACTCTTCCAAGTTCACATTAATAGGTCATTGGTATTTGTTAACTTCCTTTATACCTGTATTTTAGAATGCATGACACTATTGTTTTAAATCCAGCGATCAAGGAAATATTGTAGCATCTGTGTTTCTATAAAATCAATATTTCACTACAGACAAAATAAAATCATCTATGGCAATTGCATGGAATAAAAAGATTAATGCTAGTTTATTTTAGAAGGTAATAAAGTACCTTATAATTCTATGAAGGCCAACAACAAAGACAAAAGAAAGAACTAAGCAAAACTTCCAGTTCCAATACAGTGAAGTGAAATAAAGTTGCCTTGTAGTTTTGGAAGCACTATGATTAGATGTTTTCCTAAGTAAAACACTTTTTGTTTCAAATCAACTGATTTTTTCCTTCAATAAATATATTTTCCTTATGTTAAATATCAACCTTAGGAAAGTCACTTCTCCCACAGTAATTGCCCATATATAGAAATAAAAAAGAGGCAGAAAACAGAAGTGCAAACCAGCTACTACTGGTCTGGAGGAGTGAAAACTGAGATCAATTAAGAAGATCAGTAAAGAGTAAAAGACATTCAGGATTCCAAAGTTATAAATAAGTTAAGTGCTTCAAAGTTTCCTCAAAAAATTAAAAATAAAAATACCATATGGTTCACTAACTCCACTACCGAGTATTTACTGAAAGAAAATACAAACACTGATATGAAAAGATATATGCACCCCTATGTATCTTGCAGCATTATTTACAATAACCAAGATATGGAAGCAACCCAGGTGTCCACAATTAGATGAATGAATAGAAAGATGTGTGTATACACACACACACACACACACACACACACACACACACACACACACAGAGGAATATTACTCAGACATAAAAAGGATGAGATCTTGCCATTTGAAACAACATGAATGGACCTAGGTTATTTCATTTAAGTGAAATAAGTCAGACAGAGAAATACAAATACTATTAATTTCACTTATATGTGGAATCTGAAAAACAAAACAAGTGAATAAACAAACACAAATGGAATCAGGCCTATAAATACAAAGAACAAACTGATGGTTGCCAAATGGGAAGGGGTGGGAAAATGGGCAAAATGAATGGAGGGGAGTGGACGATATCGGCTTCTGATTATGGAATGCAAAAGTCATGGGAATAAAAAGCACATCATAAGGAATACTGTCAATGATACTCTAATAGTGTTGCGTGGTAACAGATGACTGCTACCATTATGGTGAGCACAGTATCATGTATGAAGCTGTTGAATCACTATGTTATACACCTGTAACGAATGTCACATTGTGTGTAAACTGTACTCAAATTTAAAAACAAACAAATACTTAGAAAAAGAAAAGCCCTTTCTCCTGCTCTGAAGTGTAAAAAAAGAGAAAGAATGTAAAGACGCAAGGATAGTCCTGGGTAGAAATGAAGGAAGCTGACTCACATTTGACATCTTTGATGTAATAATGTGGCCGATTATGTCATCTTTTAAATACATGAAAGGGAAAGAGTTGCAGGAGGAGATGGAGGTTGAAGAAAGTGAGAGGGGACTGGTATTACTGCTCTGTGGAATCTTCAAGGGAGGCCAGAAGAGAAGAACGTAAGGACTATTGAGCAATAGTGCTGGTTTGGATGAACTTTTTATTAAAACAATTCCTTTGCTGTGACAACCATTACAGATCTAAAAGATGAAATATTTTGAAATTGTCGTCTTCTAGTGAGACTCAATATACTTCCCAAAGACTTCACGAAAATCAAATAGTGTAGTAAAAATACTAAGCTCTAGATAAAACAAATAAAATCATAAAAGTGTTCTTTTCAAACTGAAGAACAAGATATCATTAAATAAAATATTACCTAAGTGTGTCTAAGTGAAGTTGTTAGATATTTTGTGTACGTAGCAGGAAGTTATTGCACTTGATGTTTGATTTATTTGCAAGAAACTCTGCTGCCCTAATCACCCTTAAACCTCAGGAGAGTTTTGCATATCAAGGAGACAAAATGTTTCAATATTAAGTGTGTTTAAAAGGAAACTGTGAATCCATGAAGAGAGCAATTAATCTGAAAAGAACTGCAAAAAATCTTGGGGCTTAATGTTTATGCCCTAACATATTGGCCACATTTATATACTTCCAGTTACATAGAATATGGAGAGAAAGCCATATATGCACAAGCAGAGACACATTTACAGAACTCTTCATGTAATAGCAAAGGGTGTTAAATAAGATGATTTGCCCAACTATTCTCTGGTAAATCTGAGCACTTCAGAACAATGTAATAATAATCTACCTAAAAAGGTGTTGAGAATTAACATTTCAGAGAGAAAACTCTTATTAAATTTTATCCCATGTACCCTGGAAGGGCAATTCCTGTAGTGGAAGCAGCTTTTAGGAATAAGAGTTCCATTTTCAGATAAAAAGAGAGCATCCATCTGAGCCAGTGTTTTACAAGAGCTATCTCTGACATAAACACATGGAATGCAGAGAAATAATTGCCATGAAATTAATGAGAAAACTCTAAGTTAGGCCAACAGCATTCTCTGTCAGATTCTGCACCCTCATCCCCCTGGGTGGAACGTAGCTTTAGACATCCGTATGCTTCTATTAATTCTCTCAGTTTTTCACCTACCTCTACTTCTCTCTAAACATTCTGGCTTCAAAGGGGCTTAGGGGAAACATGTATAGTTTTTGTCAGTAATTTCTGAAATCTGATCTTTCTTCATGACAATGTATCTTCTACCACTCCTTCTCTCATTTCTCAGCTTTCAATAATTAATATTTTGGAGCACTGAAAAGCAACAATAGAACTAATCACACTGCATATAAATAAATATTTACTTGTTTTGATCTCTTAAGGATAGAGAGAAATACAGAAAAGGAGACCTAGGACTGCAGGACTGGGAATCAGGGGACCTCCATACCAGTGAGGTGTGACCAGAGCTACTGACCTGCCTTCCAGAATTTGCTTCAAGGGAAAAGACTAGACTTGATGCTCTTGAACTATTCATTCCTATTCTAATACTTCAAGTAAAGTAATATAAGTGATATGCTGGGTCATATATAAGACAGTGTAAAAGGCCAGTTGGGCTATTCAGACTTTACATTAATAAAGAAAGTTAAGGTCAAGCACAAGTTTGTTAGGAGAATGCTGAGAACACTCACATTGGATAATATTTGCAGATAACATTCACACACATAGTCCTCACGATAGCTTATGAGGAAATAGGGATGTTTTATAGATTTGTGTGTGCATATGCATGTGTGTTTGTATGTCTGTATCATATATATTTAATGTGTATATACATACATATGTGTATATCTATATCTATTGATATCTGTATTCATATATCTTGTTTTTTTCCCATAGATGAGGAAACAGAGGCCCCAATATTTTAATTCGATTTGGGGTTATATATAGTATCAGAGATCAGAGCTGGGGCTACACATCCAAGTCTTTCTGACTCGTATGACAGCATTAATTCTACTATATTACTCTACTTTAACAAAATGCTACGGAAAAATTCCTGACTTAAAGTCTTAAGTCTTGCAAACTGTTGAGCTTGTATGACAAATAATCTATAATTAGAAAGTTGGATCTCGGATACTGACCAGATAGAGGGTAACACAGAGGCATGTTTCTGTGTATATAAATAGCTACACATTTCATTTTCCCTGCAGACAAAAGTGATAGGGAATACTGCAATGGTCCTAAGGACTCTTGTCCTATTCTTTCTTGAGATCATACAAATCAGGTTAGCACTATATATTATGTTTGGGAAAGGGTGGTTCTTCTGAAACATAGAGAAGACAAGTGATAGGAAGTGATAAGGTGGCAAATATTAATGGACACCTTAAATAAATCTCGCATTGTGGTACAAACTTCTCATGTATGGACTGATTTCCTCTTCACAGCTATCTACTAAAATGAGTAGACTATTTTTTATTTCTTTTTGTTCCTATTTTACATATGAGGATATTAGAGCTAAGAAAGTTTAATAACTTTGCCAAAGAGCTAGCCTAATAACTGGCAGAGTGAGAAGAGTCTACATCTGCCCCTTTCCCAATCCTATATTCTGTTCAAGGTATCACATTACAGCCAAAGCTATCTTGCTTGCCCAGGAGAGCCCTTTCTCTCCAAGTAAAGGGAGGGGGGATCCTCTAACCACACTATTTTCTCCTACTAATATTTCATGCTTTTTAAAATTTAGAATGTTTCCTAAGTGTTTCATTAACTTAGTAATCTTTCTATTTAATGAAAATACTACTCACTAATATTTGATTAAGCTTAAAAAAGATCAGCATGATTTAAAAATTTCTCATATATCTGTCACATAATAAAATACATGCTTAACTTCTTTATCTAATAGTCATATTAGCTTGCTGCTGGGAAAGATGAGCAATCAGTGTTCTTGAAGTCATGCTATTTGTCAATAATTCAGAGAAATTTTAAGAATGTGTACCACAATTATTTATTGCTTTATTCAGAGCCTTTCAAAATTTATAGTCCCTAATCTGTAGTATATATCTTATAAATCCTTAAGCAAAAAGTAAGAGAGAAGCCCAATTCCAGTTCAAATTAAGCTATTGCCCTTGGAAAGAACTATATTATTAAAGTTTGATCATATATTTTGCTGTCATGTTTTTTGGCTAATGTACTTTCCTCAGTTTGTGCACTGATCAGTTTTTAGTCACTATTTAAAACCATGCTATTGGCATTGCTGATATGAAAATGCTTGATTCAAACCCTTAAAAGGATTTTGGTAATTGTGACTGTTGTCTTACCATTAAGTCTTACTCAATTGTTAGCTGTTATTGTTTTTGGAACACTTAACATTCTTTGATAAGAAAATCATGGTTATTTATTTAGATCTCCAAATTTTTAAAATTACTCTTAATACATTCAATTTACAAAAATCTATGAATACTCTGAGAGGTCAAAACCTGTATTCTTGATATACTTACATTTAATTCACTAAAGGGTTTTGTAAGTGTAACTCAACACCACCTGATAATTTTGATATTTTATTCAAAAAGTCAGGGCTTTTTCATGTTTTTAATCCACCACATTTAAAAGTTTTTAAAAGGATGTAAGTATACTTAATTTGTTATTTCTGATCAGTTTGACTCACTAAAACACTTCAAGCAGCAAAATAATGCATTAATTCAATAAATATCAACCTGGGACTCTGTTACAAACAAAACACTGTTTTAAGGTGCTCTGGGGCCAAGGAAAAGAATAAATCATTGTTCTGCTTGATTAATTCCATCTGCTTATTTCATCAGTTCACTAGAGAATTAGTTTATGAAATTGGCTGTAGACTGTGATTAACACATGTCATCCTTCTCTTTTACATGATAAAGTCATTCCACAACACTTAAGGCTTTTTCTTTTTTAATAGTGAAATGGAATTTAGTAGCATGTATGAAAGCCTAAACCAGACCTCCTGGGTTTGAATTTGGGCTCTTCCACTTCTCACCGTGAGACCTTGAATGTGTCTCTATCATGGTTCACTGTAAACTGGTGATTAAAATAGTATCTACCTCATAGTGTTGTTTAAAAGATTAAATGATTCTGATACATTCATCACCTAGATCAGTGTGTGGCACAAAGCAGATGCTATTAAAGTGTTCCTATTATTTTTGTATTAAAGTCTGCAAAAGGTTTTCACTAATATAGTGGTTTCTAAAGGATTTCTGTATATTTTCCAATTGGAAATTAGGCCCACTTTGATTACTTATTCTTAGTATCAATACTTTTTAACTCTTATTTTAAGATTTAAGGATTGTCTTTCTAGACTGTTCTTGAATGACAACGAGAACATTCATTAGATCAAAATTAAACAAAACTGAAATTGACCCTAGTTATGTGTTGAATACTCCAGGAATTTCACACTATGAGTTCAAGGTATTATTTCATAGCTAATGCTTAATTATTTCTTCTCTGAGAAGAAAGAGAAACAAAAAATAAAAGCATACCCAATAGCAAAATAGGCCTTTGCCCATAAGCTTCTGAATTCAAAATCTCTTCTATCTCCTTTTATGTCCTTTCTCATTTACAATTTCTATTTCATCAATGAGATTAGTGTAAGAAGCTACTAGTTCAAGAGCATTTTCAAAGTCTTTTGAAGAGCCCTTATTAATACACTATTATATTCAAATAGGATAATACATATAAAAACTCTGTAGTCCATACAGCATGTAGATTTACATGTGATTTCTTCATTAATCAACAACTACTCATTGAATGTCCAATCTTTAAACCTTATAATACTTGAGTATCTTTATGTTTAACACTTCAAGTATTATGCCTATAAAATTCTATGCTACCAATTACTAATTACTTGAAGTTTTCATATATTAGAATTCAATAAGGGACAATACCTACTACAAAATTATTACGTGAATTTTCTTTTTTCCTTAGAAAAATATTTACCACAACGAAGAGATATTTAAACACTAAAGGATCATAAAATTTTATAGGTTTAGTTAAAAAGCTCTGTTCGAAGACTATACTTACAAAGCAGGAGGAGTATAGGCCTCCTGAGAAGTAAGAGGAGGTATATTCAAAGATAAAGGATGGCATATAGGATAGCACTTTTTCACAGCAGTGAAGGGATAGTGTTTCACAAAGGGAAAGCAAAATAGAAGCCAAAGAAGAAGATTATTAAGAGTTCAATTAACTAAATGAAAAACAAAAAGGTCATTACTGGAATTTAAAAGAGCGGTTTTATTATAGTACTGGGGGAAAAAATCCAAATTGGAAAACAAACAAACAAACAACTAAGTCAGCAGTGAAGAAATAAAGTGAACAAACCTAATCTAGCAGGAATTCACCCAATGAAGTCTGTCCTTTCAATTTCCAAATCTTCAAATGCTATCCTCTCCCTTGTTATTCATACCTTTCCTGACTCAACTTGCATTGTTTCTACTGGTTTGCCTCAGATTCCCAAGGAAATAAGAATTCTGGAAGCCAAAAATCAGAGTGGTTCAAGAAACTTCGACAGACATGTGTGCATAGTTACTTAAACCAACTCTGTGAGGTAAGCTTTTTTAAGAAGGCTTGTCCTCAAAATACATGTTGAGTATATCCATTGCCCATATATATTGGTCATTGGAACTTGACAACAGTCATTTCTTTTGGTTTTCGATGTTCTGCTTTTAGATTTTTAAGAAAGGTTATCCCCAAGCAACAACTGGCATCCAAAGTTCTTTTATGCCAAAATTATATATTTTCTGAAAACAAGCAACAGAATTTTATCCATGAGTCCTTAATGGCCTACTATAGGGGAAATCACCTTGTCATTTGAGTCTGTTTTTATAAAAAAATAATGAACGATACCTACCAAATATCCATTCCTCAATATCCAGTATCTAATTACCTGAATTTTTGTTTTACCATTTCAGGCATTTAATCACAAAGGCCACATATTTCCCCACTTCCCTGAATATCTGCCACCTGTTTCCAATACCAGATATAACTGCCTTTTCTTTTCCTCACTCATATCCTTAAGGTGCTGATAGTTTTGGAGAAAATCACAGAGCTTTAAAGTCTTATCATGAAAATACATATTCTCCAAGCTCCACAGGTCATAGAAACTCATCAAAACACATTTTTTAAATCTGAAATTGATTTTCTATTCTTTATCATCACCAAAAATAGCTATACCAAGACAAACTATTACTCACAGTAGACTATATTTCCTGCTTTGCTGAAAAGATACAAACCATTACGTGGAAACCTTTCTTTCTTCCACGTTAAATGTATTCCACACTTTCTTCTCTCCCATGGTTACTGTCTTCGAATATGTGTTCATCATGAGACTTTTTTTCATTCTTTGATCTCTAGCCTCATTCAGGAATTGCATCAGTTTGCTATTCTTTCTTTTGGATCCTTCTTCCATTTACTTGTCTCCAAGCAGGCATGCATTTTTTTTTTTTTAATTCTAAGAATCTTACATTGATTTTCTTTTGTTTTCAAGCCCTCTGCTAAATGTACATAATATATATATTATATATAATATATGTTATATATTATATATAATATATGTTATATATTATATATTACTTATCTATGTATCTATCTGAAAACATAGAGTTGCTGTGAGGATTAAATAAAATAAAACTAAACTCATTAAGAGGTAAGAAAGTAAAGGTTGAGAGTTACACACAAATATTTTAAAGTAATTTTTCCAGAGAGGCAAAGAGAGTATATCTGTATTTTTATTAATTATGTTTTTCAACTTCTCATCCTCTCCCATTGTGTACTAATCCTTTATCACCTTGTCATTAGTTTTCTGTCTCCCTATATTGTAAGAAATCTCACTCAAAGCTAACCAATGATCTTGACACGAACTGATGATCTAATTCTTTTCAGTCTCAATTAGAACCTCTGTAGCATTGCTGAAAATAGATTTCTTTAAAAATATCACCTTATTGTCTGCAAATAGTGACAGTTTAATTTTTCTTTACCTTTAGAGGAAAAGTTCTCTGTTTTTCACCATTGAGAATGATGTTTGCGGTGGGTTTTTCATATATGGTTTTTATCATGTTGAGGTATGTTCTCTCTACCCTCATTTTTCTGAGAATTTTTGATCATGAATGCTGTTGAATCTTGGCAAACGCTTTTTCTGCATCTATTGAGATGATCATATGATTTCTATCCTTTGTTTTATTGATGTGGTGTAAGATGCTGACTTTGTGACTCCTAAGCCTTCTTTGCATCCTGAGAATAGATCCCACCTGATTGTGGTGTTTAGTTCAGTGTTGAGTTCTATTTCTTTACTGTCCTCCTCTTGGAAATATTATGCCTTCAATTTTCACCTTATGCAAAAACATCTATCTCTATATTTATTTTTCTGGGTCTCTCCTTTAAAAGTTTGTACTTGCATGTTAAAAGATATTTTGGACAACCTCACACAGATGTCCCAGCCACACTTTATAGTCAGCAACAATTTAACCCTGTAATCACTTAGGCTTTGACCTCACTCTAGTTCTTCATTCCTGTTGTGCTTTGTTGGGACACACTATCACCCCTCCCCCCCCACTTTTCCTTCCACTACCATTTAGCACACAATTTGAAGAGAAAGTTCATTGGAAGCATTCATCTTTAGTTGAGGGCCAGTAAAGCTTTTGCTCAACTTTGATGTGGTATAAATTCTTCTTCAGCATTCATGTATAAGAAAAACCTATTACTCCCAAAAAATATGACTACTTGAAGTAGCTTATAAGAAATATTTGACTGGGGCATCTGGGTGGCTCAGTTGGCTAAATGACAGACTCTTAATTTCAGCTCAGAGTCCTGGGATCAAGCCCTATGTCAAGTACCAGGCTCATTGGGGAGTCTGCTTCAGGATACTCTCTCCCTCTGCCCATCCCCCCTGTTCACTCTGTTTCTCTCCCTAAAATAAATTAATCAATATTAAAAAAAAAGAAATATGTGACCAATTGTGTTTCCTTTTTTGCTTGGACTGCTAAGAAACCACAGAAAAAGATTTAATGCAGAGTTATAAAAAAACATATTAGAATTTTGTTTCTAATCTTCTGATCCCCTGTTTTCTTTGAGTGCTCTTATTATGTAACTTTGTTTTTTTATAAGCCAACTAAAAATCGTTTATGCCTCAGGCTCACTAGAACCATGTGGAAGGATATCTTGTGGTCTGTCTATTACATAAAGATGAAATGCACAGATAGATTGGATTCATTAAATAAACTACTTGAGACTGTGTCTCCATTCATAAAACTTGATAAGGCTAAGCAATTCAGCAGCAGGAGAATTGGGAACCTATAAAAATATAACAGAAAAATAGAACAAATTAAGTGGCTGTAGTTTTAAAGAGCTGTTTTGAAACACCATTTCATAGCTACCATTGTTTGAAAACCTGATAATCATTTTCAAAGCTCCATTTACCAAGTGAATCAAACCCTCTGCATAATGTGTGCTGCACCTACCATACAATCACGGAGCATGATAACTTTGGTTAGCACTATTAGATGTGGAAGCATCTCAATTCATTTATATTTTTTTAAGATCAAGGAAGAAATCTAATTCCAAGGACACATTAAAATCAGACATTCAGACTATATCTTAAGAAACTATCAGTTTTTTAAAAATTTTTTTCTCTTATTTGTTTGCTTGTTTTTATTAACAACTATGTATTATGGTTCAGTCATCAAGTAGATAGCACTTTTTTCTGGAAAAAGTACATAAATTCAGGTAGAACAGTAAGATAAGCTCAGACACACCAGATTTGTCCCAGGTTTAGAGATACATCTCTTTCGGTTTGCCATCTTTTCTCACTACCCTTCTCTTGCAAGTAACACAATGAAAACAAATTTATGGCCTTTCTATTTTATCCTTCCTTAATATTCTTCAAATCGCCTGCAGATGATATAGAATATAACTCATTTCTGTCTCTAGGACTCTCCTTGTTAGGAAGTTCATTGCATCTATATAGGCTGATTCCAACTTATGAACTGGTAGTAGTCCAAAAACTCACTTTTTAAATCAGTAGCTAAGAATAGGAAACACATTTGCTCTTCAGAATGCCTTTATAAGCAGTATATCTGTCTCAGACTAACTTATAAAAGCAAAAGAAGCTTCAATTTATTGAAGATACACTAAATGTCTGATTATATATTACATATATTATATCTCATTGTTGTCCTAATCACTTTTTTGTTTTTAATTGAGCTAATTCATACTCACATTAAGTACATAGAGTGCAAACATCTTCAATTCACAATTGAATACATTTATATGTGTGTATACATCTGTGGAATGGCCACCTGGATTAAGACATTGAATATCTCCCTCACTTCAGAAAGTTCCCTTTTGCTTCTTTTCAGTCCATACCCACCCCATTCCATGGAGGTACAATTATTTGGACTTTAGCTTTGCTTGCTCATGAGCTTCGTATCAATGATATTATGCATCATTTAGTCATGCCTGGGTTCTTTCTGAAAGATCTTTCAATGTTCCCACATGTATCAGTAGAATAGCATTCCATTTTAAGAATATGCCACACTTGGGGCGCCTGGGTGGCGCAGTCGTTAAGTGTCTGCCTTCGGCTCAGGGCAAGAACCCAGCGTTCTGGGATCGAGCCCCACATCAGGCTCCTCCGCTAGGAGCCTGCTTCTTCCTCTCCCACTCCCCCTGATTGTGTTCCCTCTCTCGCTGGCTGTCTCTCTCTGTCAAATAAATAAATAAAATCTTTAAAAAAAAAGAATATGCCACACTTTACTGCTTCCCTTATTGATTTTATCTATAGTTAAAACTGCAATGAACTCTTAATACTCTCAGAGTGCAATTGCAAAATCATATTGCTGGCATACATTTAGAAGAAACTGCCCAAGAGTTTTCCAAAATGGTTGCAGCAATTTTCATTTCCACTGAAAAATATGTGAGTGTTTAATTTCTCTATATTTTTGCCAAAAACTTCACATGGTCAGTAAACTGCCATGCAATTGAGTGTGTTACCATGATATTCCTTTATAGTTTATATTTGTATTTCTCTGTTGAAGAACTGATGTTAAGGATGGTTTTATTTGAATAGTGGCCATTTGGGTAGCTCCTCTTTTAAAAATATTTGTAGGATTACTTTATATAACCTGGAAATGAGTCTTATCTATCCCCATGACTTTTGAGAAAGGCAATCCTAACTCCACTTTAATAATGGTGAAAATGAGGTCCTCAGTGGTAAAACAATTCCCTAACATCATACATCTAGTAAGTGGCAGAGGAGGCATGAAGTTTTTTCTGCCTCACTCAGTAGCCTGTGCTCTTCAGAGAATCCTACACCATGGAACACAGAATATAAGGTATAACCAGAATATATGAAAACCGTCCAGGGACATAAGACCTCAGAAACATTTCTTTCTAGGATAAGAGGATGATGTCCTTCTTTCCACCAGTCTCCCTTCCCAAACAGTGGAAATAAGATATAATTAATAGCTCAATGAGGTAGGGACAAGGTGTCTGGGAAAAAAGAAAATTAGTATAAGTAAAATATGATGTATTTCAAACATTTATCCCAAAGAAGACTTGTTATAGGACGTATTTTTTGCTGTGTACAGAAGAGTAGTATAATGTGAAATGGATGATAAAATGTAAAATGACTTTAGTCTATTAAAACCTCTACAGATTCCCCTTAAATTCATAAAATTCAGCATTTCTAAAATTATTTGGCAAAAGAATACTTTTCCAAGGAATACCTATGAAGAATTTGTGAAAATTAGCTTGCCATGGAAATAGCTTCCCTTTTTCCTTTTGATCATTCATTTGCCTTCTTTCCTGACACACAGTGGAAATCTATGGGATATAAATATTTTCCTACTCACTAGCATACACACAGAAACACACAGCATATATTGAAATACATAAACTTTAAAACAAAAATACAGATTCTTGTAAGCATTGATACAAAATACTATCCCAGTGAAAAAGGGAAATTAATAGTAACAGCAATACATGCCTCAGATATTAGCTTGGAAAAGGCAATCATTTAAAATTCATGCTATGGAGATAGTAACTAGAATGACCAACTATGTTATGATCTTAGAAACAAAAAGGTAAAAGTGCCACCCCACCCTGCACCCTCAATGCAAAAGATACTGCCACTAATTCAACGAATGTCCAAATGTCTGAACAGCAGAAGCTTGGAAATTTCATAGGCTCAGGGAGGTGGGTTCTCATGCATCCCTGTGGTCAGTATGCAAGGCAGGCTGGACTGGCCCCTTAGTTATATAACAATAGGTTTACCCATTATCCCTAATTTTAAAACCAGATAGTTCACTCTTTTAGTAATCGAATGAAGTAGAATTTATTAGAAAGAACTATTACCAACTCCTATATTAATAAAGTAGTACATTTTAGCTATAAAAAAGGCCACAAGGACAATATAAACTTTGTACTTTCTAAATATCTTTTCTAAGAGAATGCACAGAAATGTTTGCATGGATTTCTGTTTAGTAATGCCCTTAGTAGCATTATTCATTATACACACACACTCACATGCACACACACACTTATACATGCATATAGACAATAGTACATAAAATGGCTTAATGTTAACAGAGCGCTTTAAATGAATACAAAAATTTTTAAGGCCACAGAAATTATTAAGATATGTTGGATCAATAAAATCAACAAGATCTACCAACTCTATATAAATTGTATGTATATCCTCAATGGTGACACCCAACTGAATAGCAGTCACAACTTTTTGATATTGTTATCATATATGATACATTCTTTATGATGTTGTAAGTTATGTCTGTGACCTAATGCTGACTCAAAAGTGGATAAAGAACTCTAGCATTATTATAGATATAGATTTAATTATGTGTATATGTCATGACATGATTACATATTTATATATTTCTGTATATGGAATAATAAAGTTTTGAATGTTGGTTTTACAGGTTTTTGTTATTATAATTCAAAAATACATTTACCTGAAAAGTCATTCAAAGAACTACATGTTAGAATTTATGTTGGATTAAAATGTATTAGTAAGCCAGGAGGTAAGTTGAAAATGCATATAAAATTAAAACCAATTTAATAGAGACAAGAAGAATATGAGATGACAGATACTGAAAACATAGAACACAGAAGGAGTAGAATTGAATTAATAACCAAGAGTAAGTTGTTTATTGCGACCCATCTTATTTACACCTCTTTACAAAAGGATTTGAGGTAGAAATAAAAAATAAAAGAAAACTTTCCAGAACTTCACAAAAGCACTGAGATTGAATTCACAATGATTTCAGTAAAATTACCAAGAAAATAGTTTTAAATTTCAAGGAAAAGGAAAAATTTTTTCTATGTCTCTAAAAGAACAAAAGCAAAAATCTTTCAAAGAAGGCAAAACATTATTGTTTCAGTCCTTTCTGCTGTGACAGTCAACATCAGAAGGTAATATAGTGGGATAACTTCAGAGTCTTACAAAAGAAGAGGTGTGATCCAAGAACTTTGCTTTACCCAAGCAAGTTGTCATTCATATGTGAAGATGAGAGACAGTTTCAGACTTGTGAACTTTCATAAAATTTACCACAATTTTATTCTGCAGAGATTGAGAAAATAACAATAAATAAACGAAAACACTTCTGGGCAAAGAAGTTGTTTAGAATAAAAAAAAACCTGGGCAATAACTATTTACTTAAAAAAAAGATAAGGATTTGTTACATGAAGTAGATGTGCAAATATAAATATATAAGCAATTTTAGCATTAGAAATGAAAAATGTTTCTTACATTGTAACTGCTGTTGGGAGAGAAAAGCATGCAGAAAGACATGTACCCCCTACACCAAAAGGTGAAGAAAGAAGGAAAGAAAAGTTATAATAGAGATGCATCATATTTCTTGTGAGCTAGTTATGATTTTAAATCCATATCTAATAAAATCAGAGATTAACCTTAGTATTTGACTGAATGTTAAAGATATAACCAAAAAAACCCCCCAAAATTAATGGTATCATTTAACCCAGAAGCAAATGGATAATTCAATGTAACAATCTTAATACATCAGTAGGCTAAACAATTAACACTTTTTATAATTCCAAATTCAATAAAAAGAGAAAATCTACCATGTCTCCCAGTAAAATATTTTCAAAGAATAGAAAAATTCCTTTTGGAAATAGCCACATAACCCACAACTAACACTGCAATATGGCAAAATGATGATGATTAACCTCTTGAATTCAGGGACAAGCAAGTTTATTTTCTGTTATCAATACTTTTCAATATTAAAGAGCCTTGATAATTCAAGAGGAAGAATGAGTAAAAATACTTGTTATAAAGGTAAATGTTATTGTAGATAACACTACATGCATTGGCAGGGATCAGCTAAATTCTCACTAGTAATAACAAAGGAAGTCATAATGATTCCTGATGAATGAGAAACAATCCAACATTTATGTACCTCAGCCAAGACCGTTAGGAAAGCACAAATGATAACAGACACTATTACAAAAATAAATGTACGTGATGGCAAAATCTTAGCTACTCCTCACACTAGCAACAACGAAGTTCTGAGTAACACTCCCCTCCCCGGAAAAAAAAGAGCTGTTGAGGAAACTTTATTGAGTTTCAGGAGAATAATGGAATGGAAATAAATGGAAATATATATAATGGACCTGGTCTCCTATTTAATACTGTATGAATATAGTAAATACTAAAAACCATATAGAGTCTAAATATTTTAAACTAATTGATGCACCCAAATAGTAAACACTTTCTGAATATAATAAATATATGTTTAACATAATTCCAAACGCAATCAAAATGTAGCTTTTAGAACTATGATTGATGATTGAAAAATACATATGGAAAAAATTTAATGAGTGGCACTTGAAATAATAATAATTATTGTGCTATTGTTGGTGTTACTACTACAATACTATAATGCTTCCTCTATGATTTGCTGAATGTTGGACATTTTCCTTAGAGTTTTTGTCTTAATCCTCCAAAAATCTGATGAGGAAGTTACTATTATTACAATAGCCCTTTTTTTTAATTAGATGAGAAAACTGGTGTTTGGAAAGCTTATATGTTGCCTGCTATGGCAGAGGGAAAATAACGGACTCAATATTTGAATTTCCCCTCAGAAAACAACACTTATGACAATGTGAGCCTGACTCTAAAGCAGGAAATCAGATATGTACAACAGAATGCAGATCGGGCATCTGAAAACCTCACATGAAATTTTAAAAATGGTAAAGTGAGCTTTTCAAAAGAAAGGCAGAATCATTAATAGATAGTATTGTGGCACCCTGCTAGCAATTCATGAAAGGGGAGAAATTAGACACAACTCACTCAATGGTATAAAATAATTGTCAACATTAAACATCAAAAATTATCACCCAGCAGTGTATGAGTAATGTAGATGTCACATGTCCTACAAATACACTTGTTCTAGGATATTATGACAGCAAGTACTACTTAGAGGGTATTACAGTTCCCAGAGACCCCATGGATGGTGGCACCAGACTACTATGAAGAGGTTTGCCTTCTGCCCTATCCACTTTAGCCACTGCCCAGAAATTACCCATCTGTCCGCACTTAGAATGCACAGCCAATTGCTCTGATGTCTGCCATGCCCTAGCACCATGAGGAGGTTCAAGTAGAGACTCTATTCCATTGAGCAATGCTAATGCTAATAATCTATGGTGGGGAAAAGAATACAGGATTTCGAAGCACAGAGGTAGACGGCAAACTTGGTTCCACTTTCAATTGTTGCGGGATGTTAGACTCAATATCTGCAAAAAGGAAGTAACATTGCCAAATTTACTGTGTTATTTTAAGAATCGGAACTAATTTCCTGGTAAAACACCTGCATAATTCCCAGAATAGCACCTAACAAATTCTTTTTTTAATGATTTTATCATTAATATGATAATGATTAAACTCATTATTAAAAAGCACCAAAAAATGGAGAAAGCATTTTTAGGTACATGCCATAGAATGGCAACAGACAAAAGAGATGATCCACAAGATGTGGGGGGAACAGCAAATTCTGTCAAGTGATCTTAAGCATATTTCCCTTCTTTTACAGAGTAAGCAAATGTTATTCCTGCCCAGAAATACTCTCAGTCTCATCCTTCAGTGACTCTGTTCCCTAAAATACTTACCTCGCTGCTTCTTGGCGAAGCACCCAAGAGCAGGGCTCAGTGTCAGTCTCTTCATGAATCACCTTTACCTGCCCTCAAGATATTGCTCTTCTCCTCAATAGTCTTCCCACACATACTGCATCTTCCCCATATTACAAATACTCCAAAGGGATCACAGATTGTAATAAAATCCATACCATTTCATTTAAAACATGGGAAAATGTATACAAATTTATTCCTTATACAGAAAATAAAAAGAAAAATAGAAAAAAGTTTCATTGTGTGGGTACATGTGTATGGAGGTAAAAAAGCAACAATTGTGTCTATAAATGACCATCAATTACATCAATATATGAGTGTGAGACAAAGATAGCAATTTTGTAAAATGAATAATATACATATGGGCATACCATAAACAAAGCTGAAAACAAATAGTAATAGAAAAAGAGGAGAAGAGAAGGGAAACAAGAAAAGAAATATAGAAGGAAAACCACATGGGAAATGTTTATCCAGAGCAAAGAAATGTAAATTAAAGACAAATCTATTTTTTTTGGCAATCATTAAAGTAAAAAACATGAAATAAGCCAGCGCTGACAAGATATTAAAATTGGATTAACTATTCAGGGATGCTGTATACAAATAATCTGCACAATATTTTAGAAAACATATAATATAGGTAATATGTAAGAAAAGCCATAAAAATGATCTTGTCCTTTGACAAAGAAATTTTATGTTTAAGACCTTATTTTAGGGTAGTAAACTTTAATGTAAGGAAAGGATAATATGTTTGAAGATGTTCTTTGATGTAGTTTTTGTAATGTCAAAATTTGGATGAAAGTTAAAAATTCAATCTTAGGGAATGGTGACATAATAAATTACTGTAAATTGCTACGCAACTGAATTTTGATGCAGATCTAAAAATATACTTGTAAGGACAGAAAAATTTACTTGATGCTAAAAAAAAAGCACACTACAAAGTGCCATGTGCCGTGCAATTCAAGTTCTGACAAATAAGGTATATACGTGGAAGAAAGTAGGCAAAACATTGTACAGTAACCTATAATTGTGTTAAATTAATGGATTCTTGCCTGTCATAATTTATACAACAGTGTTTGGTATTATTTTATTTGATTTTCAGTGACTATATTTTAAGCAATATGTATTATGACATATTTTTATTTGATTATATATGATCAAATGAGTAATTTCATTTGCTACATAAAGTTTCTGTTCCATTAAATTGACAAAACTAATGCACAGATCCTTTCACTACAAGCATGTAGAAATGTTGGATGAAGATAACTAGCAACTTTAAAACATGCATAACTACAAGATAGAAAAATAAATCCCAAGTACCAGAAACAAAGGAATTGAAAACAAAAATAATTAATGGGTGAGCTGATGCTCTGGAGTAGATGAGAAGGAGGGAATAGAACCAGTGACCTACTGTATACTTGAGATTTAATGCCCACACAGGACAGGAGATAAGGTATTAGGCCTATACAAGGCTAGAAGTTGAAATAAACCCTACTTAAGATGGCACCCTCATTAAACAGAACTGTAAAGATCTGTTAGTAAGGATAAGCAAAAAAGCAAACTTTTTTACCTGGGCTCTAGGTGGAAAAAAGAAAGCTTCAGAGTAGAAATCAGTCACTACTTGTTTTAGAAAATACTTTTCTAATGTGGAAATCAACATGCCAAGAACTTAACACAAAACAATCGAGCCAGAAATTCTCCTATGATACCCAGTAGAAGCAAACACATATCCAGAATAGACGGATTATTACACCACAGATCACATAAGATTTATAAACAGAAATAAAAACAAGTCCTCTTGAAAATAAGATCTTATTTAAAATAAGAAAAAAAAACGGTCTGTCTTGAATGAGTGTCAGCAGATGAAAAAAATAGGAACCTCCAAACCTAAGATAATTGTGCAAGAATCTAAAGAGGGCCTGTAAAACAAAAGTCTAATGATTAAAAGATAAAAATAAATAAATCCACATGATAAGAACTTTTCATTATGAAAACACAACTAAAATAAAATTCGTTATATTTGAAGATGGATTTTGTGGATTGACAGAGCTGTCTAAATCACCTAAAATAGAAGTGTAAAGGTTAAATGTCACCAAGGAAAAGGGAGTCCAAGTTCTATCTAATATTAACTACAGTCAGAGAGCTTAGAAGACACAAGATACTCAAAGAAATAATGGCTAAGAACTTGCAGAGGTGATGAAAGACATGAATTCTCAAATTAAACATTCAGAGTAAACTCCAGGAAGATCTGCACTCTGACCCATTTTGTTGAAAATGAAGAATACCAAAGGCAAATATCAAAATTAGCCAGAGAGAAAAAGGTTATTAAGACAAAATAAACACCCTTAAAAGGATATCTTTCTTCTCAATAGCTAACAAATTCAGAAGTGAGTGTGTATGTGTGTGTGTGTGTATGTATATATATATATAAATGTGTGTGTGTGTGTGTGTGTATATATATATATACTTCATGACCAAACAGGGTTTATCCCAGGAGTGAAAGAATGGTTCAACATTTTCCTACTTATACATTTAATTCCTCAAAATAATAGATTAAAGAATGAAAGTCATATGTTCTTTCCAGTAAATACAGAAAACTCATATGACAAAAGTCAATATCCATTTATAGAATGGATATAGAAAAGAAGTCCCCCTAACCTAGTAAAGATGACCAAAAACTTATAGTACTATCACAGTAATGGTAAAAATGAAAATAATCCCTCTTAAAGATAGAAAAAGCATGGAGGTACACTCTCCATGCTTTTATCCAATAATGTACTCAATTTCAAAGTAAGCTAACGAGACAAAAATCAAAAGGGAGAAACAACCCACTGATAATGTGGTTGCCCACATAGAAAATTTAAGCAATTCTGAAGAAAGTAAGAATGTTCAGCAAGTCTGTTTTCCTACACACGAGCAAAGGATTACTGGAAAATGTCTTAAAAGGTAGCATTCACTAAAGGAATGAAGCTATAAGGTATAGGTTAAGAAATTTAACAAAATAATTGGAGAAATTTACAAAACATGATATAAGGACAAAAGATGATGCATCTAAATGAAGTAAATCATTTTTCTTGGAAGGAGGACCATTAAAGATGGCAAAGAATTAAATAAACTATGGGTGTAGTTCACTTACAAATGAAATCTCAATGGAATTTTTATGAAACATAAAAAATCTTATACTAAAGCTCAGGGAACAGTCAAAAGTTAAGAGAGCAATATAAGAATAAGAAAGGGTGAACTCACCTGTGAGAGATCAAAATCTATTATATAGTACTATGTAGCTACAGTAAATAAGATTATCATAGTAAATGGACATCAAAATCAAGTTAAAACCTTCCTGTTCTTAAAATAATGCAATTTATGTAAAATATAAATGTACAAAATTATGTTTCAACATACACATATGTAATAAAAGTATGAAAACCTTCCAGAAGATGATGTATATCAACTTCCAGATAGTGGTGCCCTCTGGGGAGAAAGAAAAGAGGAAAGTAATGAAGTAGAACAGGGTCTTTGCTGTGGAGGCTGCCCTGTGTACTGCTGGGTATTTAGTAGCATCCTGGCTCTACCCATTAGATGAGAGTTGCACCCCTCCTCCTAAAACCCACAATTAAAACTGTCTCCAGAAATTGTCAAAAGTTCTCCAGTGGCAAAATTCCTTCCAGTGGAGAAACACTGTAGCCAACTAAGTCTTTGGTATTAGTTTTCAAAATGAAAGGGGTGGGGAAAGGAACAAAAGAGAGGTCTGTATTGAAAGGACACAATGTCAACATCCATTAAATCTGAGCGGGTGGGAGGGAAATGAGTGTCAGTCATATTATTTTTGTGTTTTTATTTATCTGAATTTTCAAAATTTTAAAGTGTCAGCAGATAGTATAGCACTAGAATTTAATCGTTAATAGTGGCTGTAGTTTAAAACTGTCTTGCTTTGTAATCTGACTTGTATTTCAGTACTTACATGATTTTGTCCCTGCTTCCTATTTTCTCCAAGCTACAGTTTTCAAATCTGGTAGTTGTGAAAATTAAGTTAAATAACCATATTAAAGTCTTAGCACAGTCCTAGAACATAGTGAATGTTCAAAAGCAAAGTTCTACTGAAATTTTAAATTAATAGTATTTTGTTCATAAAGTCATTATGGAAACATTCATGATATATGGATAAATAAGTCATTGTTATAATAATAGGCATAACTATAAGATACTTTATTTTTCCAATTGAAGATACTTCTGAAAATATTTTGTGTGGTCAATTTTATTTTAAAATGAAAACTTGAAAATAATTATTTGATTGAAAAAAACATGAACAAAAATAGCCACAAAATAACAGCAGAGATTAAATACTGAAGATGTCACAAGGTCAGATGGATCCAAAGAATGACCTTTATTGTCATTCTCTTGGTTTGTGTCTCATGTCAAAAAAGACATACCTGACAAATTTTTATATATTTTATAAAATATCATAAAAGGCAAAAACTCTTGTTATATTCTAATAAATGCAAAACATTATATATAAATTTTAAATTATAGGATTCTTTTAAAAAATTTTTTAAAAGATTTTATTTATTTATTTGTCAGGGAGAGAGAGAGGGAGGGAGCAAAAGCAGGGGGGGAGAAGCAGGCTGTCCGCTGAGCAGTGAGTCCAAGGTGGGACTCAATCCCAGTACCCTGGGATCATGACGTGAGCTGAAGGCAGACTCTTAACTGAGTGTGCCACACAAGCATCCCAAATTATAGGATTCTTAAGATGACTTTAACTAGAATAGGTAAATTAACTACTTGTCTCAAGTCCTTAGAGTGTGTTAGAATAAGTTCAGAAAAATGAAAACTGTGAAAATGTTTTGTTTTAGAGCTTCATACACAATGAACCTGTTTTCCCACACTTCTTAGGTCACCAATATTACAACTTATTTATTTTGAAAAATCCAGAATGGCATCTTAAAATTAGATGTTCGTGCTATGAAATTTTTGTTAAGATTCACATTACAGAGAATAGGAATTTAGCTTTCAATAATTTATTTTTTACAAGATTTATTTATTTGAAAGAGAAAGAGAGTACATGCATGAGTTGGGGGTAGGGGCAAGGGCTAGAGGGAGAAGGAGAAGCAGACTCCCTGCTGAGCAGGGAGCTCCATGTGGGGCTGGATCCTAGGACCCTGGGATCAATAACCTGAGCCAAAGGCAGCCACTTAACCAACTGAGCCACCCAGGCACCCCTAGCTTTCAATAATTTAAACTGTGGTCCACAAACCTTGAATTTCTTTAACATAGGATGTCTAGAAAACCCAATTTTTAATCAAGATGGAGTACTGGGGGCTGGCAGGGATGTGTGGTAATGTCAGTGAAGTATCAGCAACCACAATCTGTAGGCTACTTTGGCTTTGACAAGGCTGACAGGAGTTGCTGGACATCTTCACAATATCTGGGTTAACTGCTACATACAATAATAACCCTCTTTTGAATATTACCCAACACTGGAGAGACGACAAAATGTTCAGAACTAGGTTTTCTTCTTCTATCTTTGTGCCTAAGTTTTTTTAAGAGTTCTTTTAAATGCAAAGAAAACATTTATGACATTATAGGAAACTCAAATTGAATGCATACCTGATCCATCAGCCTAAATATTTTTGTATTAAGAAAACAATCACAATTATAATAACAATTTTATTCAAAATTATTTCAAAAAGAGGCACATGAAGAAAATTAAAACATGTTTCTTAGCATTTTCAAATAATTAAATGTTAGTAAAGCAAGAGATACAAATAAATTAAGTGCTTAATTCATTTAATATATTAAGATTGTTTCACTGTGTCTGATCATTTGAAATTTAAATTGTAATAGCCTCCTACAATACCCAAAACTCATTCAAGCACTTCAGATAGGCCTGAATGAAAATTTGGCATTATTTGTCATGTGACACATGTGGCCACATTAAATTCAATTATTCTTGTGTACTATTGGCTTTAAAAAAAGGAAAACTTGAAGAAACAGAACACAGGTTAGTTTAAAGAATAAAGAATAATTCAGAAAAACAAAATCTAACTTAATACTAGGAAGACTTCTCTCAGAATCCCATACCAGAAAGTATATATATATATAGTAATTCCTGTAAAGATTTGAGAGCTTAGTTGTGTTTGTGTGATTTCTAGCTATTAGTAATCTCACTTTTATTTAGAGATATCTTTATGTTATTAATTCAGAGTAGTATACTTGTAAGACATGATCAAACAATATTTTCCTAATATAGAAATTGATGAATAAGATAAAGCTTGTGTATTCACAAACACATGTGTATATGTGTCTGTGTGTGATATTTGTAACAAATACACTAAATTTATTCATTTTGGAAATACAATGTAAAATGTTAATGTTTGCTTATTTTAAATAGTGGCACCATTTCCTTATATATATACGTGTGTGTGTGTGTGTGTGTGTGTGTGTGTGTGTGTGTGTATTATTTATTTATTTATTTTAAAGAGAAAGGTGTCAGATGCCTTTGTGACACCTGAGTGGTTCAGTCACCTAGGCATCCAACTCTTGATTTCAGCTCAGGTCGTGATCTAAGGTCCTGAGATTGAGCCCTGCATTGGGCTCTGCACTCACCTGAAAGTCTGCTTGAGATTCTCTCCCTTCCCCTCTGCCCCTCTCCAAGCTTGTGCATTCTCTCTTTCTCAAAAAATAATAAATCTTTAAAAAAAATGTCAGAGGTTTAACTGCTTCAGCCACCCAGATGCCTCACTAGTAGCACCATTTCTGAAGCTAACTGCTGAAGCAGTTAAGCCTCTGACATTTTTTTTAAAGATTTATTATTTGACATTCATTATTTGACATTTTCTTTTTTATGAATTCATTATTTTCCAAATCCCACCACTACCTCCAAATGGAAAAAACAAGTAAGAAAACAAAAAACAACATTACAAACAAAACCAACAATGCTCTGTTATCCTAATATTTGAAAAGTTTCAAGAGATTAGTGAAGATTAAATGTTCTTGGGAGTCGTGAAAAGGGATCATTATAAATTCTTCTTCCTGTTATTGCTACATAATAACAGTCAAATCACTTCTCTTAATATCAAGAATTTAGTGTTAGAATTTCATTTAGTGTTAGTATTCTCTGGAAGAGAAAATTTTAACAATCCAAGAGAACACCACCTAAAAATTACAGTACATTACAGTAGCTAAAGTACATAAATTCATTATTGTATTTCAGTTAAAATCTAATAACCTTATTACACTCATAAGGGAAATGCCAAGAAGCTTATCTTTTACTTACAAATAACTCCATTTGTCTAAACTATAAAGTTCTAAGTCTAATCTTGCCATTTACTGTGTGAGGTTGAACATACAATATGAATGCCCTGAGCCATAGCATTCACAAATGAACACTGTGGATAATATTCATATCTGTAGAGTGCCTAGTACTTTCCAAAAGAAGTAATCTATTAAAAAAAAAAAAAAGAAATCCTTTTTTCAGATTCCTGCTTATAAGATGCATGTTTCCATTGTCTTGTGCCCATTATAGAGATGAGGCAGCTGAGGAACAGATAATTAAACTATACAAATCACATTAAATTAGTGAACTAAAGTAATTCAGATTGTCTGATTTCTTTTATAGTTGAAAGAAACACTAAACTTTTATTTCACTATTTCTGTTGTTCATCTTTAATTAAATAACATACCCAAATCCACTCACCATGTTTCCATAATAGCTCTCAAATAAACATTCACTTATCCAAGCTGAAGAAAACTTCAGAAATAAACTCTACTGTTGACAGATTTGATTACTGTATTTCCCTTATGATAATTGCAATGTAACAATTAAGAAAATTTAGCAAAGTATTCACATATATTTTCTAACGAGATTCTAAAACAAAATTCTGAAGTTATTGTTTAAATCATTTGTTCTTGTTTTTCAAAACATATTTTTAAATCTTTTTTAAAATAAGAAAATACAGGGCAGAGTTTTTAAAAGGGTCATCAAAACTTATAATTTTTAATAATTAAATGAACTTCACAAAAGACACAATGTAATTAAATCAGAAATAAAGTTTCCTGGTAATGATTTTGTTTACAGAATGTTTGAGTAGGCTAAAATAAAAGGTTTAAATGGAACACTCATCATCTTAGAGTCCCTGGAATACTACAAAATTATGGTACAGATTTTTCAGTCTTCAAATTAGCATCCAGTTATATTATGTTCTAAACCTGTATCCCAGGATTTACACAGAGGACAACTAACACGAGGGCTACTTTTCTGTAATATGGACAACACTGACTATCTTTCAGATATTGGTCTTTTATATAAAAATACATTGCTTTCAGGAAAGATGGAGAAAAAGTGGATGCTTTAGAAACATAAACTGAATATACACTCTGAATATGACTTCAACCATATACCGCATATTCTGAAGAATAAATAGGCAGATAGAATACAGTTTGAAAAGTGCTGGACAAGACACCAGGAATGAAGTCACAATTCCATTAATCAAGAATAGATTGTGGTTGGGAAAAGTATAGACTATTCTTAAGGACTCTCAAAACTATTCAATCTGAAGGGACTGTATTTGGCAGGGATGTTGAAGAAAATTCATGGCCTTAATTATTATTATTATTAATATTATTATTATTTATTTATTTTTATTATTATTGAGGTCCTGAGTTTTCCATCCCCTAATGAACAGGGACAAATCTGTAGGCAAGACATGACAGGAAGACAGATACGAATGACTACTATCACCCTGATACAAGTGGAGTCCAAAAAAACAAAAGTCCTCATGCTAACAGTTTTATGCCCTATTTTCCTGGAAATGGCGGTTAAACACAGGAGGTAAAATTCCAATTCCACCTCCCCTTGACAAATCTGCCACATTTAGATGATGATTCATTTCAGGGCCAGCCTGATTTATCCACAGTACATAAGTTTCAAAAGACAGGCACAAGTAATAGAATTCCCTTCAGTGTGGCTTCAATGGTTTGAAGTCCTATCCATCCTCCATCAGGAAGCTGAGAATGATGAGTAGTGAGTAGAAACCATCAAATTTCAGCCCTCCACTTGGTATTAAAAGGAGATTGAGGGGATCAAAAACGATGGGTGAGTAGGAAGACCCTCTCCTCTCCTCTCACCAACACAACTAGATAACTATCAAATCATCCTAAGCACCCCAGAAATCTGCCTGAAGACTGATGGAACACATTCCACAACTAAAGGGAGAGAAGAGCCCACATCAAAGAAGGTAGGAAGTGCAGAGACATGGTTTAGGGGGGAAATGGATTGTGACTGCTGCAGAGGGGAGTGAGCCATGCTCATGGAGAAGGGAGAGTGGGAGAGAGAGAGAGAGGAGCACACAGGGGAATGCACAAGGAGAAGGTTTTCCGCAAAGTGATTGGCTTGGGAAATGAGAGGGGTTGAAATGTGTGAGTTCTTAAAACCAGTCGACCTGAAAGCCTGGTGTTTTAAAGGCCAGGAGGTTTAGCTCTGATAGATTCTAGAAGGTACAGCCCTGCTCCTGAAGAGAAGGCAGGCAAACAACCCGGGGGCAGATGGCATGGAGAAAATGATCTCAAGAATGTCTGGAGCACACAGTGGGGAGATTATTCACTTGTCTCAGAGAGTGTCCTTGCAAGGGAACATTCACACAGACACCTCTCAGAACAGGGGAGCTGGGCAGCATCATTCTCCTCCCACATCCCTTGGCACAGAGCCACCAGCCAGAGACAGTGCAGGGTCAACACTGGCTGCCTAACTTCCCTACACTAAGCCCCACCCCCTGCACTCTGATAGGACTACCCTTCTAAGTCCAGCTTGCCTCAGTTTTAGAATGACAGGTCCCTCCCTCAGAAGACCAGAACAAACCCTTGTACACACTACATCTCTCAGAGAGTTCTACAAGACCTCATGTCTGGTGGAGATGGTGTCAGGTTCCATTTAACAAGCAGACCAGAGCACACCTAATTAAAACTGACCATAGGCCAGGGACCAAACACTGCCCATAGTGTTTTCAGGAGCAGGAGATATAACTGGTTTTTCTAACACAGAAAAGAAGGCAGGGACTTAGACAAAATGCCAAGACGGAAGAATTTATCCCAAATGAAAGAACAAGATAAGGCCACAGCCAGAGATCTAAATGACACAGATATAAGTGACATACCTGGTGGAGAATTTAAAGTAATGATCATAAGGATATTTGTAGGGCTTGAGAAAAGAATAGAAAACATCATGGGGACACTTACCACAGAGATATAAGAGAGAAAAAGAATCAAGGATGAAGAATGCAATAAATGAAATTGAAAACAGGCTTCATGCAATGAACAGAATATTGGAAGGAGCAGAGGAATGAATTAGTGACCTAGAAGACTAATGGGAAATAATGAAAGTGAACACAAGAGAGAAAGAATTATGCAACATGAGAATAGACATAGGGACCTCAGTGACTACACAAACATAATAACATTTGTATTATAGGAGTCCCAGAAGAAGAGAGAGAAAAGGGGGAAAAATTTATCTGAAAAAATAATAGTGAAAACTTCCATAATCCGAGCAAGGAAACAGACATCCAGATCCAGAAGACACAGAGAACGCCCATCAAAATCAACAAAAGCAAACCCACACCAAGACATATTGTAATTAAATTGCCAAAATATAGTGATAAAGAAAAAAAATTAAACCTGCAAAAGAAGTTAGTAACTTACAAGGGAAAATTCATAAGGCTAGTAGGGGATTTTGCAACAGAAACTCCAAGTCGGAAGGGAGTGCCAGGGTATATTCAAAGTGATGAATGGGAAAAATCTGCAACCAAGAAAACTCTATCCAGCAAGGCTATCATTCAGAATAGAAGAAGAGATAAGGAGTTTCCCAGACAAACAAAAACTAAAGAGTTCATGACCACTAAATCAGCACTGCAAGAGATATTGAAGGGGACTCTTTGAGTGCAAAGGAGAGACCAAAAGTGACAAAAGACAAGAAAGGATGAGAGAAAATCTCCAGAAACTATGATAAAACAAGTAATAAAATGGCAATAAACACATATTTATCAATGATTACACGGAGTGTCAGAATGGATTAAAAAAGACCCATATATATGCTGCCTACAAGAGATTCATTTTAGACCTAAAGACACACATAGATTGATAGTGAGGGGATGGAGAAAAAAATTTATCATACAAATAATGTCAAAAGTAAGTTGGAGTAGCAATACTTATATTGGACAAACTAGACTTTTTTTTTTTGCTTTTATATATATTTTTTAATCCTTCTTCAGTATCAGAGCAGTACTGGCCTCAGGGAATGATCTTAAATGCATTCTCTTTATTCCATTATTTGTAAGATTTTGATAAAGATTGTAATTAATTATCTTTTTTAATATTTGGTATAATTCACCAATAAAAGAAGAATGAAATACAACTTTCATATACTGACAGGGTGAGTCAATGTGATATTTCATACACTATTTTGGTGGCAAATATGTGCCATATTCATAGATTTAATAGAAAGAAAAAAAAGCAATATTTTTTTATAAACTGAAACAATAAAGAAGGAAGGAAGAAAAGAACATAGCATGCAGAGAAGTATAAAAATATACTGGAAAAATAGTCCCTAAGAACAGAAGAAAATATTAGATAAATACAATTTCATTACTACAGGAACACATTTCAGAAATGTGGACTATAAGGGAACAAGGGTAAAAATAAGTAAATAGAATAAAATCAAGACCTAACAGAACTTATCAGATTTTAATATGTTAAATTGTAGACTAACATTGATGCACTAAGACATGGAAGAGAAACTTGAAGGGGCAAGAGTGCACTGATAGAAAAAAAAAGAACAAACATTAATATACTGGAAAGATTTAACGAATGTTGAAGAATACAATTCAAATTATAAATAATTGCTGTGTCTATTTCAAATAGTAGTCTGTATAGTAAACAAAAAACCTCTATTCAATTCTATACAAATACACAATAATAATAAACCCTTCATGTTGCAGAGAATAGATTTGAAGATTTGTAGATTGTAGACCTACTTTGTTTTTTTTTAAAGATTTACTTATTTACTTTATAAAGAATGAGCAGGGGGGAAGGGACAGAGGGAGAGAGAGAGAGAGAATCCTGAAGCAGACTTCCTGCTGAGTGTGGAACCCAATGAGAGGCTCCATCCCAGGACCATGAGATCAAGACCTAAGCCAAAATCAAGAGTCAAAGGCTCAACCAACTAAGCCACCCAGGCATCTCAGCCTACTCTGTCTTTTTTAAAAATATTTTATTTATTTATTTGACACAGAGAGAGAGAGAGCACAAGCAGGGGGAACCGCAGAGGGAGAGAGAGAAGGAGGCTTTCTGCTGAGTGAAGAGCCTGAAGTTGGGCTTGATTCCAGGACCCTGGTATCATGACCTGAGCTGAAGGCATATGCTTAACTGATTGAACCACCCTCATGGCCAGCCTACTCTATATTTTCTAAAATTTAATATGAGATGCTCAACACCAAGTCATTGTAATGCCATCAAGTTATGTCATTTAAGAAAGTGCTCCCCATATACACAAAGAAATGAAGTGTCATTTACAAAGTAGGAAAGGAAACTATTCAGTATTCTCTACAGTTTATTTAGATGTTAGAAAATACCTTACTGGAGTTTTCATGGGAAAAGTGTGCAACTCAAATTACAGCTAATATGTTTTTCATATTGAATGTAACAAAAATATTTATCAATATAGAAGATTCAGGAAGTATATCGTCCATTTATCTTTTTTGAAAGACATAACTTGAGAAATCTGAAATGAATCACAGAAAAGGATTCACAGATATGCTTCAAGAAAACAAGAAGTTGCAAAAAATAATCTGATGGATAGTGATGGAGTGGGGAGGTGAAAATTACAGGAGAAATTCAAGAAGAATTGAAGGACAGAATGTAAAGTAGTAGTGATTGCTTGTGTGGATTCAGCAGATGCAAAGTGACAGAGGAGATCTCACAGGAAACCAAGAGAACATCACCAGGACATGAAAGCCCTTTGTCCATCCGGTATCGATGCTAGTTTTAAAGGTCTCTTTGATTTAAGGCAGATTTGGTATATTGTATGATTATTTTCCAAGCTGGTTTAAGGGTAGGTGGGACAACATTTTAAGAATAATAGTATGTTCAAAATCAACCTTTCCTCATAGTACTTGTTGGTCTGCTCTGCTGGGCTCTGCCAGTTTCTCCCTAGAGTTCCATGACCTCAGTTATCAATATCAGACAACTCTAAGTTCAGGTTCCTCAAATTCTGGTTGCACACAGATCACTCATGGTGCTTAAAAATACTAAGCTAGAGGTCTGAAATGAGGCTCAAGCATATCTGTAAAACAATCCATACATGGATTTGATGCTCAAACAGTTTTGGGGTCTAACTCCCTTGTGTCATTCAGAGTTAGCTAAGATTTTTGAGAAGGCAAAGGGATGCAAGCACCCATTTTAAATTTGGCCGCAAAATTGGTCATATAAGAAATTGTTGATCTGAGTTACGGAATCCTCTAATAATAGAGATCTTCAAAAGAACTAGTGAAAAATAGAAAAAAAATATGATAACGTTTCCCTCCTCCACTGATTTTATTTTAGTTCTCTTACCTTCTTTTCTTGGATTTAAATATAGCCCAATAAAACCCACAAAATGAAAGGCTGTTTTTCTCATATAAAAGTCTATTGGGTTTTTGGAGAGGGAAGGAAAGAGGAGAAGAAAAATGATTAAAATCAACATTTAATTGGTACCCACTGCTGTGCCAGGTAATATAAAATTCACTGTATAATTTATTTATTAAAATATAGAGGTTATCACTAAAATAAATTAGAATTTGCTTTATCTATTATCTAGACTCAGCTCAGTGACTGACACATGAACAAATCAAAATTTATTTATCGAACATGAATGTATAAGTAAGTGAATGAATGAATGAATGAATGATAAGTAAGTCATAACAGGCATGAACTGATGGTGAATACTCATAATGGTTAAATGTTAAAACTCTTCATAGGTATACTATATAGTAAAAATATCTGTAAAGTACATCAAACTGAGATAAAAATCCTAAAGCACAGAGACAAAGCCCAGAAAGAGTAGTGGTAGAGTTGGAGTGAAGATTTGTAAATAGTGTAACTGCACACCTTATCCATCTTTTATTACAGAGTGCAATCAGCAGATTCTACTTGTTTCTAAAGTTTAGCAACTGAAAATTAAGTGTAAGCATATAAGCTTAATTTTTAAATTATAGTTGACACATAATTTTTCATTAGTTCCAGGTATACAAAAACAGTAACTGTTATAACAATAAATGTTGGAAGATCAACTCACCAAAACAAATAAAGAAGAAAGGACATGGTGCTTTTAAATACAATAAAAAATAATCTATACATTATATACAAAAGTCACAGGTATAAAAAAGTGAACTGAAAAATTTGAAATTTGAAGGGGAGCAATTAAGTACCACAGAAATCAAAAGAGAGAAAGAAGATATAATAAACATGAATGTTAATGATAAATTTTAAAACTTAAATGTGACAAAGATACTTTATGAAAACTGAAACTTTACCTGCCATGGACCTTTATATAAAAGTCACATAATAGATAACTGTATATATTTTTTCTAAAGATTTATTTATTTATTTTAGAGAAAGAGAGAGAGCGGGGGGGGGGGGTGCAGAGGGAGAAAGAATCCTGAAGCAGACTCTCTGCTGAGCGCAGAGCCTGAGGCAGGGGTCAGTCCCAGGACTCTGAGATCATGACCTGAGCCAAAATTAAGACTCAACTGCTTAACTGACTGAGCCACCTAGGCATCCCACTAAACAACTGTATATTAAGAATGATATAAATTCTAAGAATTTGACATAAATATGGTAGTTACTAGACTTAACAAACTGGAGAGATCAAGTATAACATTTTTTATATGGAAGATCCAATTAATCTAATTAATCCAATTCATCCTCTAATAATATATTTTAACTATATATCCTTCAAATAAAAAATGCACCTTCTTTTCACCCATATTTAAATACTACCCCAACCTGTGTCATATCATACGTCTTATGAATTCCTTGATAATTTTCCAAAGCAGAAACAAAATGTGTTTTGTTTTCCATTTCCATTAAATGGAAATACAAAAAGAATCCCAACTGTGGAATATGTCTTTCATTGCTTAGACCAAAATAAATCATATATGGTTAAATACTACAATTGCAAAAACAGAGATCCAACATTAAAAGAAAATATTTTATGATCTTTATAGTAAAAACTTTTGCATAGAAGGATATGAAGACAAAAATGCAAAACAAAAATATTAACAAATACCATTACATAAAAATCAAAAACAGTTTTAAGGCAGAAAATGATATGATTAAATTTAAAAGACAACCACAACAAGGAAGAAAGCAAAAGAGAGTGAAATGTCATCAACAACAATACTATTGCAACCTATGAGCAGTATCTCTTTCACCCCCATTCACAGCTTAAATTATATAGAAAGGAACCTGCATATGTGCTGACATTTCCTCCTTTCCATTAATCTTTAATATTGAACGAACTCCAGGATCACCGCCCCTTCCTCCATTAACCCTTGGAAATTCCTCTCATTGCAGCACTAATGATGTTCTTTATCCCCATGTAAACAAAACTAATGGAAAATTTTTAGTCCTCTTTTATTTCATTTTTCAACAGCATTTTACACAGTTGACTACTTTCCAACTCTCTCAAATATTTATTTACATATTTCATTGACATTATGTGTGAATTTCAATAACTTTCATTAAATATTGAGTACCTGTCATAAGCAGGCATACTTTTAGACATTAAGGATAAATGGCTAAAACTAAAAATGTTCTTGCCCTCATGAAACTTAAATTCTACTGACAGAGACAACCAAAAACTGAAAAAATGTAACTACTTGAATTAGAAAGAGAATAAGGCAACACCATAAAAACGTTAAAAGGGTCTTTAGAAAAAAAAAGAATTCTGTTTATTCAATAGGTAACAGGATTTTATTGCAATAATGACAAACCCATGACATGAAATGTGCCACAATTCTTTAAATAAAAGTGTATTATGGCATACTTTATTATATTTGATTTTTGCAACATATTCATCTTTTGCAAAAAAATATTCTAAAGATTCTTTGTATTTCCAAGGGCTTTTTAAAAACACATTTGATATTCAAATTATACCATTTTGGCACAGGTCATCCCATCTTTCTGTCACTTTTTTCTTCATGAAATGATAACTTAACTCTGCCAGATTTTCAATTGTGAATGGCTTTACTGTGAAAAAAGCAGTTCTCCTATGTCAATATGATTAACTTCACAGTATCATTTTATTAACAGTTCCTACATTGCCACCATTAACTATTTCAAGATAAGAAATTTTGTGTGTTCTATATTATTTCTTACACATTTCTATATATTGCAGATATTCTCATCTATTCAGGTATATATGGATATGATCGATGTGATATGATAGATGTTAGTGCTAGGTAGGGATGTACATTTAAGGGGGACCTAATTGTTTAAGTGACCAGTCCACTAATATGTGTGTGTGTGTGTGTGTGTGTGTGTGTGTATACATAGTTGACACATAGGAGACATCAGTCTCCTCCTCTGCAGAGCAATCTAAATGGTGAATAAGAAAAATGAGTATTTGGAGACAATGGACACCCTTTAGATAAAATTGTAAAAGCTGTGTATGATGACATTTATATTTTTTATTTTATGTAAATGATTATTTAAATATTTGTCAACCAGTATGCATTAATATACAATAAAATAGAGAAAAATCTCACATTTATTAATTTTTATAAAAACAATCTCTGCCATGATCCTAATGTAAGCTATTATTATGTTGTGCTCAAATTATTAATTAATATTTCAGTGAGCTCTCTGCTTATATAGACACCTCTTTCCTTCCCATCTCAAATCAATCTGGCATAAAATCACTGGATTAATCTGCCTAAAGCATTTTGATACCCCTTAGATATTTTTTGATGGAATTCAAATCATTCTGCAGTGACCCCAATTTACTTTTCAATTTTTCTCTCTGATCCGCTTATTCAGATTATGGTTTACCTCTTGTCTTTAAATTATGTCTGACATTCTAGTTTTTGTTGGGGCAAAAAAACCCTACCTAAGCCCTGTTACTTTTATAACATTTCTTCTTCATATAGTTCAGGCAGACATTCTGGTGCATTGTTTGATCTCCCAGGAAACTTTGTTTATGCATCATCTGTCATTTAGCATATTTTTCTTTTTAATCTCTTGTTTTTCAATGATTAAAACTTCACAACTTATCCTACTGTGTAAATTCTGGAAGAAGTAGATTGTAAGTAGTGTGTCATACCTAGCTAGTATCACTCACACATTGCCCTATATTAATACTCTGTGTAGAGCTTACGATTAGCTTTATATTTGCTTACTTTAAAACATTTTACTGTTTTAATATCCCCACTAGATTGTAAGCTTCCTGAATGCAAGGAGCTTTATTGTGTTGTTCAGTTATACCCAACGGCTATACGCATACCCAGTATTTATTGTGATCAATAAATAATTGATAAAGGAGTCCATAAAAATGAGTAGCCATGAATAATTCTCAAAAGTGATATATTGACAAGATTCATGTTTGCAGTGGGGTTACATCATTTAATCACAATTCACTCTGATTTCATAAGATTAATAGATCATGTCTCCTTTTCATTGAGGAATGCACATTTCTAATTATTTTTCATTTTTATATCAATGAAGACATAAGAATTAGATCTCTGAAGACATGAGCTCTGCTGTATTTTACAAAGTCATTTTTAATTTGTAATAGCATT
The DNA here is from genome assembly GCF_024610735.1 of Ursus americanus. NCBI lineage: Eukaryota > Metazoa > Chordata > Mammalia > Carnivora > Ursidae > Ursus > Ursus americanus. The sequence continues at coordinate 55,547,103 of NC_142144.1, read as the reverse complement.
TGTGAAGAATTAGGAAATAATGGAAAGTGGAAATTTTTGGGTACAGATCCCATGTCTTTTTTATTGAATGTCTACATGACCAAGTCAAGAAACCATAAATATGGCTAAAATTATGAAGAGTCAGGTGAGTAATGACATATCCACATAGATGATCAATAAATACAGGGACAAAATTTTTAGGCCCTATAAAAAGTTATTAAGACTTACTTTCAAAGGGAAGTAGTACTCCTGATGAAGACAGCACAACATTAATAGGGCTTCTTTTAGTAATATTTGATCAGTTGGTGAGGACTGTGCTTGGCTAATATTATGTGACCTCAATTTCCCCTATTCTTATATTATTTTTCTTAAATTCCTCCTATCCTTACATTTGTATTTTATTTTTAAATTTAAAAATATGTTTTTTTCTTTTTTTCCAAAGTATAACAATTCACATACACTAACCATTCTCCTCCCAGACTCTCGACTCTTTATGCATATTTTTAAAGTGTGCAACATACACAAAAATACACCTCTCTTACCTATAGTAGTATTAATTGTACTTAATCACAATCTGTTTCAGTGATGTACACTGATGCAACAATTATGGCTTAAATCATTCAGCAAGTAAAAGTAGATGGTACCATATCTATTTGACATACTGTATTCAACATTAATCTGTATGTTTCTTAGCTTAGCATAAATTTGTATACCAGATGCTTTCTTGTAATTAACACGTTGGGATTTGGGAGCAGTAGATTTTGCTCGTAACAAACTTTCCATCAAGTCGACATCTGTGATTTATACCTCCAACTCATTTTCAATATATTTACATAATCAGTTCAATTTAAGCCCAGATTATACATTCTTCTTACATTTTTATAAGCAGTATCCCCTAAAGATAGTTAAAAAGTAAATTAGGGTGAAGTTTAATTCATTCTCTTTTTTCTAATCAAAACACTTAACATGAACATATAATCAAATTCTGTGATTACATGCATTTATTTTAAAAGAAAAAATATCTGCTTTTACTCTGATAAATAGTATATAAGACCATAACAAGAACACTTTATTCTAATTACTATCAACATGATCAGATAACATATATGCATAGTTTAAATTTTTAGTATATTTTAAGTATTTATTAGAATTTGGCCTTATACCATTCTATTGAAGCAGAGTTAGATGCTAGTATTCCCATTTAACTTCTAATAAAATTGAGGTTCAAAGAGGCTGCAGTGACTTGATTAGGAGAGCTGAACTATCAGGATCATTAGATTTTAGTTTGGTTTTCCAGCTGTACTTAAAGGCAGATTCCAAGTCTTTTCTCCCAATTCAGGAATTTTTTCCACTCCAACACATTGCCATAAACACAGGTAATCGTAAAACTTTGAAATATTTTCAAATTATAATACAAATATAAGACATCATTTAATTCAAAAATTTTACAAATTAATCTGTTTTCTCCAATTATTTTAATCAAAGCATAATTAATGTCAGTTTCAAATAATTTACATTAGAATAGTAAAATTGTTTTTTATATAATTTCATTTCTAAAAGATTCTAGGTTATGTAAACTATAGCACATAATGGATCATTGTAAAAGTCTAATAGACACTAACATATTGTTAGTATGCATATTTGGTTGTCAAATTGGAATTCATACCTGCATAATAACAAAAAGTCTGCCTTAAAAAAAAAGAATAATGCCAGTGGGTTTTTTGTTTGTTTGTTTGTTTTGCTTCAATGCAAATAATTGATAAAATGTGAACTACGTTTTACGTATATGAGAAATATGTACATTAACATTGTTTTTGCCTTATTCTTATCTGCATTTTTTTCTTAAGAAAATTAGACGATGATTATCTCTTTATAGTAACCTTTTTAATGTGACTTATGATGAAATAATAAAATATTTTAAAGACTAGAATAAATTTTCAGAAGAAAAATAATTTATAATACTTCAGTAGGAAAGAAGTTTCTTTTATACTTATATCCAGTTTTTTAATGTTGTTTAATAACAAAGAGGGTTAAGCAAGGGAAATAAAGAAGAGCCACAAGGACCCAGCAAGAGTATCTTAGAATTCACAGTGGGGGGCGCCTGGGTGGCACAGTGGTTAGGCGTCTGCCCTCCGCTCAGGGCGTGATCCCAGCGTTATGGGATCGAGCCCCACATCAGGCTCCTCTGCTATGAGCCTGCTTCTTCCTCTCCCACTCCCCCTGCTTGTGTTCCCTCTCTCGCTGGCTGTCTCTATCTCTGTCAAATAAATAAATAAAATCTTAAAAAAAAAAAAAAGAATTAACAGTGGGTACTGGGACAGGGTACCAATGAAAAGTCTCTCCTCTCCAAAGCCAAGTCAGAAATCATCCAGAGTTAGATGCAAGTTTATGAAAAAATCCACTTCAACACTGTTTGGGGGGAGGACTCTGGGCTTCCAGATGTCAGGTTTATGGTGTAAGAGAATTCCTTGCCTAAAAGGAATCCCCATCTAACTTTTGTATCACCTATAGGAGTTGGGTGTGCCTGGAATTATCCTTTCTAATAGTAATGTCTGATAATTCAAACAGTACTGACTATGAACCAGGCACTAGTATAAGTGCTTTGTAATTATTATCTCATTTAAGTGAAGATACTTATATAATTGAGGTAAAATTCCAATATGGATAAAAAATCCAAACATTCTTAGAAATATACCCCTAAACAGAAATATAAAGACTACAAGAGATTCTATAAGCTATAAATGTATAAGTAAATAATGAATTTCAAAAAATAACTTGATTTCTATTATGGAGTATTTAAAATGAAAAACATTTTAGAATGCGAAAAATTATTTCACATGATAAATAATGTTAGGCAGAAGCTGGGTCTATTTAAAACCTGAATATTTAGGTGGTGCTTTGGTGTCTCAGTTAGTTAAGCATCCAACTCTTGATTTCACCTCAGGTCATGAGGTGATCCCTCGGGATCATGGGATCGAGCCCCTAGTTGGTCTCCTCACTCAGTACTCAGCAGGGAGTCTGCTGGAGGTTCTCTCTTTCCCTCTCCCTCTGCCCCTCCGCTCTGCTCTCTCTCTAAAATAAATAAATTAATTAAATTTTAAAAATCCAGAATATTTAGTCAGGTAAATTCCTTGATTAAGAAAAATAGTTAACTTTTTTTTTTAACTTTTGTTTTTGATTCCATATAAGAAGACGACATATTGGCTACCTGAGTTTTTACCTTATCTAGTTTTTATTTTACTGTTGTGTATATTTGGTTATATCAATAATATCTATTTTTTTTTTTAGAAGCAGGCTCCCAGGGGAGGAGCCTGACGTGGGACTCGATCCCAGAACTCCAGGATCACGCCCTGAGCCGAAGGCAGACGCTTAACGACTGAGCCACCCAGGTGCCCCCAATAATATCTATTTTTAACAAAGTTTTGATAAATATTTATTAAAATATTTAAATTACATTCTTAATCTAGAGTAACTGTCCTTAGTATGCAATATATATTAATACTCTAATATTGAGAAACAAACTCATAATTTCCACTGTTTTCCTCAGGATCATAGTTAAATTTTAGTAACAGCTATGACACAAAACATAAATTTTATTTGATGAATGAAATTTAAGGCTTTTTATTTTTGAATTTTTCTAGAAGCACTTTAAACTGTGATCAAAAACATCCAGTTAAGATGAAAATATATTCAGGTACAAAGAGATAAAATTTTATAAATATGCAGTACACTATTTACAATCTGTTGCATTTTTGAGATATTACTCAAAAATAGATGACCCTTGCTTTAGAGAATAAATCATGAAAGAAAAATGTGTTAAGATTATTTAGCAACAAATTTATTCAATCTGTTTGTTTTAGCATTAAGAATACTTGGCATGTGAAGAATTACTAACTTAAATATCTGTATTCTTTTCTGTATATTTTGTCATATGACAAAATGACACACTAGACAATCAAGGGCCAAGCCTATCTATTTTAACATTGTACTCACAGCTTTTGATACCTTAGCTGACACACAGTATGTGCTCAAAAAATCTTAACTTAATGAATAATGAATGAGTTTAGTCACCCATTTTTTATTGGACAAATATAAATGTAGTGTATTTTTTATTTGGGTATTTTAGAACTGTATGATTAAAGCTGGTTTGCAGAATATTCATTAATATTTTATAGTGCTAATATTATTCATCTTATTTTTATGATGAATGTAATAGTGGATATACTGAATTACTTACAAACCTTTAAGCAATTTTATTGTTGAGGATATAAAGTTATCATGTTTAGGGAAAAAGAGAATATGAATATGGGTGTATATACATATCAGCTATGAAATATATACTTAGGGGAGAAAAGATAGAAATATGTGTGCCAAAAAAATTTCCTCTATTATGCTATTTTCTGTTTATCCTAAAACTGACATTTACTGCTTTATAAAAATAACCACATTCCTATAACTGGCCATTCAATAAAAAACCCAGTATTAATAGCAGAAAATATTTTAAAAAATGTGTTGTGGGAATCATTATGTTCCATGCACTCAGTTGCTTACCTACTCTGTTAGTTAATAACTGGACTTTTTATTATTAACTTCACATTAAAAGATTAGCTAAAAGAAGGGTCATGACCTCAGTTAACAGAAATATTGCTAGTACGTTGCTTGCTTCATGCATAATTTATAATCCATTTGAACCAAATGAGCTGCAGAGCAATATTACAATTAACATTCAGCTGTTCCATGGATTTGGTTTAACTCCCTTTAGGCATACTGTTTGTAATGAGTAGCAAGACATGATTTTCTTGGGTACCTAACATGACACCTCAGATTCTCCTGTTTAGCTTTTAATAGGAGGCTCAATGCATTAAGATAAAGTTATTATTTCCTCATAATGGTTTAGCAGGTGAACAACATAAAGCAAGGCATATGAGAAAATTTTCAAATACAAATATAATTGATAATAAGCAATATGAAACACAGTAATTACATCTTCACTCCAAAAAAATCAGCCATTAGCCTTATAGGTCTTAATAATAACCCTATCATTTGCTTAATACTAATTTGTTCTACAACATCAGGAGAAGGTTTCCCTATACTTGGGTCAAAACAGGTCATACAGCTTTTTCTTTTCAAATTCTTTTCCAATTCATAAACAAAAAAAAAAGGATTACTTTTTAAGCATACATATTTTTGAATGAACCAAAATTTTATTTCATATCATTTTTTAAAGATTTTATCTTTTAAATTTATTTGAGAAAGAATGAGCGAGCATGGGGGGGGGCAGAAGGAGAAGCAGACTCCCTGCTGAGCAGGGAGCCTGATGCAGGGCTCTGTCGCAGGACCCTGGGATCATGACCCAAGCTGAAGGCAGATGCCTAACCTGCTGAGCCACCCTGGTGCCCAAATGAACCCAAATTTGAAATACTTTGACTATTACAGATATTTTATAGCTTGAGACACAAGGAAAAATGTGGGAAGAAACAACAGTCTTATCTTAGACAAAACAATTAAAATAGAATGTCCACAACAATAACATAGAAAAAAATCTTCTATGACCTTCTTTCCCCCAACAAAAGGCAGGTCGACTACATATCTCAGTTAATATTAAAAACTATTATCAAAGAATATTCAGATCAAGTCAAGGCATTTTAATGAAGCTCACGAGTTTACCCAGTTGTTATCAATATTACTCTATACAAATGTAGCTTGAGGTTTTATAATGAAACGTTCTGATTAAACTCACTAGCTTATGATCACTAGGGTTAACCATAGATTATATACTCAGCCTGTTTCCACTTAACTTTGGATCTGCGCAAAATCTTGTAAAAATCTGTTACTATCAAACATAGTCACTAAGTTAAAGAGATACATTTATCATGTTTTTTTGGAAAAATGTCTAGATTATTATTTTTTATGCAGCTGTTGTCCAGAAAAATGAATAAAAGTGTTTGAAAATCATTTTTAAAATGCATACAATTGACCAAATCCTATATGACTGATCTATAATTGCTAAACAGAAATAAACTTTGTTCTAATTTCATGCATCAGCTACTGTGATTAAAGGTGCAATATAAACCCAGTTACAAATTCAATTTGAGGTCTAATTTTCAAATATCATTTAAGGCTCCTCATTCCTTTATTTAAGATCACTATGTTCTACTTTACTTAGCCTGTCTTTATTTTCCATTACTAAAGAACATTTTGTATTACTTTCTCTTATGTGAAAAGGGTGGCCTTTTTAAAAAATAGCCATCTAAGAGGTTGTAGATATATCTTTAAAAATAAACTGTTAATTTTAAAATTCTGCAACCTATTTTTTAGCAGGAGAGCTTCCTCGGGACAAATGAATAGTCTCATCACTAGCTTTAAAATATTGTTCATGACGCCCATCTTCTTCTAGTCTTCTTAAACAAATCCGCCCTTTTTAATACCACAATCTTTTTATTCCCTAAGACTAGAATGTTTTTCTATTTTAAATCACCAAATATATAAACTTCTTATAATTGATTTCTCCCATATGAAACTATGATTTTCATAACATATTTGTGCAGTATTTATAGTTCATATGTCCTTCCAGACACATTTTCTCATTTGATCCTTGCAAGCATTCTGGGAGCTAGAAAACAAACTTTCCAGAGTGAAATGCATTCAAAGATCACTTAACCCCAACACTGTTCACTCCTTTGAAGGTCACGGACTTCATTCAGAACCTAATAAAATGTATAGTTCCTTTCCCTAGGAAAAATAAATAAATTAATACAAAAAACACATACAAATTTACAATTCCAGAGGATTCATGGACAATCAGAATTCTCATATTAAGAAGGTCTGATCTATCACTTATCATCAGGGAACTACAAATCAAAACTACAACGAGAGGGGTGCCTGGGTGGTTCAGTCAGTTAAGTGTCTACCTTTGTCTCAGGTCATGATCCCAGAGTCCTGGGATCCCGGGGTCCTGGGATCAAGCCCTGCTTTGGGCTTCCTGCTCAAGTGGGGAGCCTCCTTCTCCCTCTCTCTCTGCCCCTCCCCCTTCACTCATGTGTGCTCTCTCTCTCTCCCCCCTTCTCAAATAAATAAATAAAATCTTAAAAAAAAAACTACAATGAGAGATCACCTCACACTAGTCAGAATGGCTAAAATTAACAACACAGGAAACAATAGGTGTTGTCAAGGATACAGAGAAATGGGGAACCCTCTTACACTGTTGATGGGAAAGCAAACTGGTGCAGCCACTCTGGAAAACAGTATGGAGGCTCCTCAAAGAGTTAAAAAAAGAACTACCCTATGATTCAGCAATTACACTACTAGATATTTGCCCAAGGACACAAAAATACTGATTCAAAGGGTTACATGCACCCCAATATTTATAGCAGCATTATTAACAATAGTCAAACTATGGAAAGAGTCCAATGTCCATTGACTGAAGAATGGATAAAGAAGATATATAATGGAATATTACCCAGCCATTAAAAAAAATAGAAATTTGCCATTTTCAATGACATGGATGGAGCTATAATAGAGTATTATACTAAGCAAATTACATCAGAGAAAAGACAAATACCATATGATTTCACTCATACATGGAATTTAAGAAACAGAAGAGATGAACATAAACATAAAAAAAAGAGGCAAATCAGGAAACAGACTGTTAACTATAGAGAAAAAGAACTGAGGGTTGCTGGAGGGGAAGTGGGTGAGAGGATGGGCTAAATGGGTGATGAGTATTAAGGAGGGCACTTGTTGTGATGAGCACTGGATATTGTATGTAAGTGATAAATGACTAAATTCTACACCTGAAACTAATATTTCACTGTAGGTTAACTAATTGGAATTTAAATAAAAACCTAAAAGAAGAGAAAAAATTTTTTTGACTTGAATGTCCATATTGCTCTTTAAGAACAATAATCTGTCTGTGTCGAATTTTCCTTATTAATATTTTTCTCGGGAAATGGTGTGCCATTTCAATCTGTAGATTGTGCTTTTTTTGGTATGGTTTCCTAATTTTCCTTTAATTTTTGCTTATCTATTTAATATTTTTTCAGGGTCACTAACTATGCTTATGCTGGATCTCTTTTGCCTGTCCTTATAATTTTTTCTAATCTTTTAAAACTCATTTTCCTTTCACTTGAATTTTCTCTAATTCATACTACGTATTTCTAAGTGTATTATCAGCAGTTGCAACCTCATTTTTTCTTCTTCTAATGTCACCTACATTGTGCATTTTTATTTTCTCTTCTGATATTTTAAAGATCTACCAAGCCATATTTTAAACATTTTCAGTATGAAACATAAAATACGTAAAGTGAATAAAACTACTGTTAAAAAAATAGAAGACGGGGGCGCCTGGGTGGCACAGCGGTTGGGGCGTCTGCCTTCGGCTCAGGGCATGATCCCTGCGTTATGGGATCGAGCCCCACATCAGGCTCCTCCACTATGAGCCTGTTTCTTCCTCTCCCACTCCCCCTGCTTGTGTTCCCTCTCTCACTGGCTATCTCTATATCTGTCAAATAAATAAATAAAACCTTTAAAAAAAAAATAGAAGACGGTATGATCTACCTAATCACTCATACCTAGCGGAGTTAAATAACCCTACAGTTTACATCACTTGTTAACAATCCTGAAGATTACACGAAGAGAACAATCTGGATAACTTAAAAGAAAACAAAGCTCTCTTTGAGAATATATTATTTATTCTCCACCCTAATAAGATGTGATGTTGGTGCTTTCCTAATACTGATTAGGAAACAACATATGTCAGGATACATGACCAGACTGGGAATTTAATTATTGGATATCTTTCAGGCTGGAATCGCAAAAGAAATGTCCTCTAATAACTTTGTCAACAAAGTCATCAGAAAGGGTGAGGACTAACTTGTCAGTCCTGGAAGGACATTAGAATCACCAGGGAGTTAAGAGCAAAAAATGACCTTTGTGTAGGGCCCCATCTCATGAGAAATCGTGATTTAATTTGTGCAACACAGGGCTTTGAGATCACTGTTTCTAAAGTTCCTCAGTAGATTCTAATGTGCAGACAGAGTTAAGGATCATTACTATAGAGGAATCAGACAGAGGGTACTAGGGCTTAATTTTAGTGAGTAATCAGTATGTAGTTATAAAATTAATTACAACCTAGAAAAAAAAATCACCATCTCATGTTGGAGCTCAAATTACCAAGGAGAGTTATCTTCAAATAAATACTATCAAATTAGTTGAAATCATTTTAAAACTGAAACAAAAAATTCATCCAATTACCAGAAAATCAAACATAATTAAAACTGTATAAAAGAAACTGTAACTATGCAAATAATCAAAATATGATAGGAAATGATAAAATATATATTTGATAAGTGCAGATTTAAACAGTATACATAAATAATGAAGAAATATATATATAAAACTCAGGCACTGTGTAATTATTTGATTATAATTAATTTAGCCATTTGCAAATTTGAGGTACTGTAATATCTAATCTTCAGTACACAGAAAAGTAGCAAAAGTTAACTTCGTAAGGCATGATTTTCATCCAACTATTTGATGTTCTCAAAGGTCACATCATCACAATTTTTTTTTCAAAGTCAGTGAAAAAATCTAGAACAAAGAGGCTGTGTCTCAAATTCAATTATTCCACTATGTATAGCGGGCCCAAAATAAATAGAATGTATGCACATACCATATGCATACCACACAAACAAGAATATTACAATATATGCAGGTATGTTTTTAATTAGCACTAAAATGTTCTTATAATCAAAATATCCATTCTTGAAATCATTTCAGACTTAAAGGATATGTATCTTACACTGTTGATTGTAGTCATCTAGCCAAGAAGGCATTTGATTTGTAAAAGATCCACTTGAGTGTATTTTAGAGGATATAACAGGGTAATAAAATCATAGAATCTTAGAGTTAGAAGGGTATTTATAGGTAATATCGTTAAGACATTCTTTCTAAAACATACATAGCATTCCTTCTAAAATGTATATAGCAGATGGTCAAAGATTCAGTATATGTGTTCTCACCATTGCATTAGGCAGTGTATTCATTTTTTGGAATATTTTATTTGTCTTGCTTTGAAAACCTAATAATTGACAATCTCTGTTTTCCTTCAAAATGTTAACTTTGTCTTTGAACTATGGTAACCACAACTGTGACCAATACTCCCATTTCGGTCTGCCTAATGTGTGATGATACACAGAATTAAAAGAATGGCTTATTTGGGGGCTGAAAAGTATATATAGAGTTCACTGGAATACTACCAAGAAGCCTTTCTTCCTAGGAAGGTTTGGAAAGCTTAATGAATTAAATGGATAAATCTAGATCACTTCATTGTGACCATCACTATTACTAACTAATCCATGTGTAGCAAAAAATTATAAAATTAAAATTAAAGATTTATAACTGGGCAAATTAAAGCAATACTCAAAGTGAATGCATTTTCAAAGGATATATATATATATAATACATATATTATACTATACATACATTATAGATATATACACTATATATGTACTATATATATAATACATACATATATTATACAATATATACATATATACAAGTATATATATATACACACACATATATATATATAAGATTTTCTTTCTTTCTTTCTTTCTTTCTTTCTTTCTTTCTTTCTTTCTTTCTTTCTTTCTTTCTTTCTTTCTTCTTTCTTTCTTTCTTTCTTTCTTTCTTTCTTTCTTTCTTTCTTTCTTTTTCTTTCTTTCTAGAGAAAGAGCATGAGCATGGGGAGGGGCAGAGGAAGAGGGAGAAGGAGAAAGAGAATCTCAAGTAAACTCTGTGCTGAGTGTGGAGCCCGACATGGGGCTCAATCTCACTGTCCTGAGATCATGACCTGACCAGAAATCAAGAGTCGGAAGTTTAACCGACTGAGCCACCCAGGTGCCCCTCAAAGGTAATAAATATGTTAATACTCTTTATCAAAAATATTATATGAGACCAAACATGTAAATTCAAATTTAGTTTTTTTTTTTTAAATTAAGATTCCTAATAGCACCCAATGATATTTGACATATTTAGTTAGGTGAGAAAAATGGAGATAGAAAAACAGACATAAATCTTTTTTTTTAACTTTATCATGTATTGAACAAATATTTTGAGAGGCTACTATGTGAGGCACCATTATGGATACTGAAGATATAATCATAAAGAAGATAGGCAAAACTATTTTACCTCCTGGAATTTACACTCTAGTGGGCCAACATATTAAAAATAAATGAATACAACGCGTAGTAAGTGAAATAACTATAGGTGCTGAGGAGGAAAATAAAGCCAGGAAGGGAAAAATACATGTCAGGGGTGATGAAAATGATTGTAATTTTAGAAAAGATACACAAGGAAAGTCTCATAGAAATAATGATTTTTAAGTCTGTAGCCAAAGAAAGAGACTATTGCTAAAACAAGGATGATGTATAAATTGAACTCTCTCCTTGCTATGTATATGGTCCCAAAATGAGTCTCACTGTAAACCAGTGTGAAGTTTAATATTCAAATTGACTCTCTAGCCTTTTTATTTAAAAAGAAAAAAAAAGAACTAGAGAAAATCCAGCTCTAAATAACATAAAACACGTTTCTTCTATGCAGTAGACTTCTGCATAAATTTAATTTCAGTCATAAATGAGAGTAATTTTATTTGATTGTCACCTGGTATTACTGCCTAAGAAACTTCTAGCATTCAGGAATTGTTAGTAAAATTACCAATGAGAAGTGAGAAGCCATAGCCATATCAATTCAAAACAAAACTATAGCAATATTAACTTAAATATATTTGGAATTTTGCATTGTACATAGCAACTCTTCGAAGTCATTAATGTCACCACCCTACGACATAAAGAGGACAGTTCCTATTATTAGTATTTTATAAGGAAAGAAATCAAGATTGAGAACATTAAAATGACTTCCTCACAGATAAAAAGCTAAGTATTGGGGAACTCTGTACTAAATCCTGTGTTCTTATTCCTAATACATGTTTATCCCCATTTTATTTTATTGCCTCCCTCATATCCTCTTTCGACTCCAAAAGGAAATATTATCTTGCTGTTGTGTTAGGAGCCGGACACAAGCCTTGCTCTTAGTGTAAAATGGGTAAGAGACGGGTGCTGCTGAATGCCTATAAAAGCTGAATTTTAACACTGGTGTATATGCTACAAAGTTGGCCTCCATACACACCAAGCAATTCTGAATTGTTCAGACACTGTCAATCTTAACGCAAGAGCTGTCATAGCCAGAGATGTTAGCATACTGTTAGAAATTGTGGTTTTGCCAAAGAGAGAGAGAGAGAGAGAAAAAGGCAAACCCTTAAAAGGAACAGGCGTTCAAGTTTGAGCAGCAAGTAGTATGTCTGTTAAAAGAATATAAATGTCCTCCATTCTGGTTTCTCAATGTGGTTAAGATAGTCTAATTCAAATTCATTCAGCTTATGTAAGGTATCGCAAAAGTGCTGTTGTCGTCAGTGGCAACACTATTCCAAAGAGAGGCAATTAGACTTCACTAGATTTAAAGTTTAAGACTCATTATATGTGATGTTTTTTTCAGCTGGCACACATATTGAAGTCTTCACAAAAGAGCTGCATAAAACAAGGGGTCTTGTTTGAGCTCCACTGATCATTTAAGAATGCTGACTGCCAAGCTGCCAATTGTGTTCTCAAAGAATAGACATATCAGCCACTGAATCAAACAGCTGTGAAGCTCCCACCTGCCACTACTGGGTAATCAAGAAACAACTGAAAGATACACCTTCAGAAGGCAAGAAGAGAGTGTGTTAGGAAGCACTGGGTTGCTATGAAATTTACACTTTTTGTAGGCATCACCAGGCATGCCATGACTTGAAGCAAGCATCTTCTGAAGCTGCGTCTTTCTCTAACAGAACAACAGAAAGGTGCAAAAGAGTATAGTTGCAGATTCTGCCCAGTTGTACTTCCATGTTATCAAACGAACATTATTTTAACTGAGCTACATGACAAGTGGCTACCATTAAAAGACAAATATACAGTACAGAGGTAATTGATTGCTAGTAGCAACATTTGTTTCATAAGCAGTTCACAGAAGAATGTGAAGATTCTCAATGAATCCAGGAGGGTGGAAGGGCAAGGAGGAGTAGGTATTTTAATGCTTTGAGATCTTTTTTTTTAAATATTTAAGATAATTTTAGCTTTATAACAGGGTTGCAAAAATAGTACAAAGACTTCTCCTACAACCTTCCCCCAGCTTCCCCATGTACATCTTCTATAACTACAGCACATTTATTAAAACTAAGAAAATCACCTTGGTATAATACTACTAGTGGAAGTAGAAAACTTATTTGCAATTCACCAGTTTTTCCATGAATGTACTTCATTTTCTTGTTGTTATTGTTATAGGATCCAGTCCAGGATATTCTATTTAGTCGCCATAGATTTCTCCAATCAGTGGAATTTACTCAACCTATCATTGTCTTTCATGACCATGACTCTATTAAAGAGCACTGGTCAATACATTTTGAGAATGTACCTTAATTTGGGTATGTGTGATATTTCCTCATGATTAGACTGAAATAATTGGGAAGGAGTCCACCGAGGTAATGTGCCCTTCTCAGTGCATGACATTGTACTCAATGCAGTACATTGTAGATAATGCTGTTATGAGTTCTGATAAAATTAACTTTGATTCCGTGGCTAAAGTGATCTTTGCTAGGATTCTCCCCTGCAGACTTACTATTTTTTCTTTTGTAATTATGAAATATTTAGGGAAGAGAATGTAAGACTATGTAAATCACCAGTTTCCATGTGAATTTTCACCCACTCATCTTAGAATCCATGAGAGGATTTTTCTTGTAATAATTTCTAATATGACGATTTTCTAAACGGTGACTTTTTTTTTTCCTTATTCATTCTACAGTTATGATTTACCTAAAAGAAGTATAAACTTGGTGATTTTCTATTTTCCTCATTCATTCTACAGTTATGAACTGGAGTGCTGTAAGGAAGAGTGGTGACTTTCACATTGATTTATCTATATATTTATTTACATGATTTTGTGTATATTTGTTTTTTGGATTATAATCCAATTATGTGGTTATTTATTTTACTGATCAAGTTCCAACTTTAGTCATTAATTTCTCTTTTCATGTTGGCTCCTGTGTCCTTTTGATATGCATGCATCATATATATTGACATATACATATATATTATAAATGTAGAATATACAATTCATGATATAAATACATATATTTCCCACTGCCCTACTTTCTGGAATCACAAGGTTCTCCAGACTCACTTTGCGTTTTTTCCGATCTGGCTTATCTTGCATTTCCTCTGCTTTACCCCTATACACAACCAGACTTCCAAGGAGCTCTGATTTTTTTTTTTTAATGAAAGATGGTTTTTAGAATACAAGATCTGGGTGCTAGGTATGTGCTTCTAGCATCTGATGTTGTATAGAGCTAGGATATAAATACATGTATACAAGTCATGAATACACATGCACATCTGTATGTAAATTTTTAAAATATAGATCCATTTTAATACCCCCAATACTAATTAAGCATTTCTAGCCATCCCATTTCCTTATTTGTAGTTTCTTTATCCAATGGAGAGAATACTAGTTCTCATCGTGTGTAATATATCTATTAATTTGTTCACCTCTAATACACATGTAAATTAGTTTCACAATTTCCAACCTATATCCCTTTGAGAAACAAATTTATCAACTACAGTATAGTGTTTGTGTACTTTTTTTTTTTTTAAATACATTTAGCCTTGGAATATTCAGTCAAACACCATTTTAAAGGTTACTTAGGTCAGCTCCTTTCTTCCCCATCCCATTCAGTGTGGTTGTATGATTCATTTTTGATATAGTCAGAGTCATTTGTCACAGTCTGGATTCCATCTTTCCCCCATTCTTGATTTATTTTTTTTAATTTACATACACAAATTTGACTTTTTGTGGTTTACAGTTATATGGGTTTCACAGATGAATAGAGGTCATCACTACTGTTCCATATAGAACAGTTTCACATCTACGGAATGTTCTCTGTGTACACCTTTATGAACAACATCTCCCCCCAGCTACTGGCACCTGCTGATCTGTTTTCCTTTCCATAGTTTTGCTTTTTTAAGAGTGTCGCATGAATGGAAGTATGCAATTTGTAGCCCTCAATTTTTTGCCTCTTTCACTTAGTAAAAATATATTTATGTAAATCAACAGTCTGTCCATTTTATTGTTGCAGAGAATTCTATTGTATGCATGTACCAGAGATTTATTTACCTATTCCATAGTGAGAAGTATATGTGCGTTATTTACAGTTTTGGGCAATTATGGAATAAGTTGTCATAAACATTTATGGGCAGGTTATATTGATTGAATGTGAGTTTATACTTCTCTTAGGTAAACACCTAGGAGTGGAACTGTTGGGTCATGTGGTAGGTATATAAAAAACTGCCAAACTGTCTTCCAAAGTGGCTGGACCATTTTGCATTTCTACCAGCAACATAGGAGAATTCCAGTAGCTCTGTATTCTTACCAGCATTTGCTTTTGCCCCGTCTTTATTGTTTGTTTGTTTTTAATTGTAGACAATCTAATAGATGTGTAGTGGTATTTAATTACTGATTTGATTTGCATTTATATGATTAATTTTGTTGAGCAACTTTTCATATGCTTATTTGTCCTCCGTATATATTTTTGAAAGAGGTATCTGATTAATCTTTTGCCCATTTTTAGAGGGTAGTTTGCTCTCTTATTGTTGAGTGTTGAGAGATCTTTATATATTCTGGAGATGAGTCCTATGTAAGAAATACGATTTGCAAATACTTTCATCCATATCATGGTTAATCTTTTCATTTCTTTAATGGACTCTTTCAACAAAGCAGAATTTTAAATTTTAAATTTTAATAAGGCCCACTTTACCATATTTCCTAGTATGGGATGTGGTAGGTGTCTTACTAGGAATGTGCTTTTGGTGTCAAATACAAAATTATTTGCCTAATCTAAGGTCATCCTGATTTTTTCATATTTTCTTCTAGAAATCAGGTCTATGATAAATTTTGCGGTAATTTTGGTATATGGTGTGATGTACACATTGAGGTTTATTTTGGTTTCTTGACTTATTAATAGCTAACTCTTCCAGAACCATTTGTTGAAAAAATTTAAAGGCTGGCCTCAAGTACTCAGACTGCAGAAGGCTGACCCTCTGCCCATTTAAGTGACCAGAGAACTCAATGACAGTGTCACACTCAAGGACTTGTAGGCTTAAATTTCAGAATAAAACCCAAGGTATGGGCTTTAGAGTTAGTCAAACGTAGTTATGAATCCAGTCTCCACATTTAGTAGATTTGTAACCTCCAGGAATTTACACATTTATATTCTGTTTGTTCTTCTATAAAAAAATTAATGCTAAGAGAGAATACAGCTACAAAGAATGCTTAGAAAGAATACAGTTAACGCTATTTTCTACTCTTTTATTTTGCTTATTAAAAATAATAATCAATATAGTTAGTACTTGCTTATTTTATTATGACAAAGCCTTATAATAAATTTTAAATACAGTTTTTGAAATGAAAATAATGTATTGTGTGGTAAGGAACTTAACTTTTAGATACATGGAAAGAGAAAGAGAGAGATGGAAGGGGAGCATATTTTTTTTTTTTTGAATTCTAGATTCCACAGAGAAGTGAACATACTAAAATTCCTTATGCCATAGCTTTTCTTAATTCTTCTATATCCCCCTAGAAAGAATGAACTGATCTTGAATTACAGTCCTTCAGAATTACAAATCTCTAGCACTTATCAGTTTCTACTTTTATGTTTTTCCACTATGATACAAACTTGTATTGAGGGCATAGAATGTGTGGAGCACCATCTTAGGCAATATGGATATAAGAGTAAAACATGAGGGGCGCCTGGGTGGTACAGCGGTTAAGCGTCTGCCTTCGGCTCAGGGCGTGATCCCAGCGTTATAGGATCGAGCCCCACATCAGGCTCCTCTGCTATGATCCTGCTTCTTCCTCTCCCACTCCCCCTGCTTGTGTTCCCTCTCTCGCTGGCTGTCTCTCTCTCTGTCAAATAAATAAATAAAATCTTTAAAAAAAAAAGAGTAAAACATGAACTTACACATTAGTAAACCACGGTGTTCTATTTAAGAGACTCTCTCTCCGAACAGATCTTGAGCAGGCACTGATTTTTCTATGTCTGCATCCTACTGCAATGTCTGCCTGATTTTTATTGGTAACATCAAAAGTGTTTGGCTATTTTGGGGAACAGAGAGTTTCTTTAATGGGCTCTCATGGGGAGTTCAACATTTTTTACAGTCTTAACTCGTCTTTGTAAATGTCCAGGCTGGCCAAAGTTTTATGCTAGTACTGGATGAAGTTTACCATTGAAAGAGAATGTAGGATCAGAGAATTTAATGAATTAACAAATGTTCAGGGAAGTTACACGCATAAACATAATGCAGTGATAAAACAGAGAAAAAAACATCAGTGACTAATGAATTTTGTCTCTCCATTGTTTCCTACCTTTTACATTAGGACTTTTTCTTTTGAGAAGGTTTATGTACTCTGTCACTTTAGAATAATTTACCTATTTAAGAAAATATTGTCTAGTTGTTGGGCTGTATATACAGCCTCTTTAATAATAGGCTTTCTGAAGTTCTGTGTTTATATCTTGTTAACATGGCAAAATATAAAACTTTCTCAAAAGAAAACAGTTCCTAAAGCTTCTATTCTTGAAAAAGAGAAAACACATTAGATTAAAAGGCCTAAGTTCCCTAACTTTTTGTTCAACAGCAACTAGCAGTTATTATTGTGTACCAGTAGACACTGTGCTAGGTGTTGGGAATATAAACATGAATTAGACACTGTCCATATCCTCTGAAAGCTTACGGGTGGATGATTACAAAGCTCAGAGGGAAACTCAGTAGAGCAAAGTGGAAGGACAACTAACCCAAATAGGAATATCTGGGCAGGCTTCCTGAAGGGTGAACAAGAATTAGCTCAACGGTGATAGAACAGGAGTGAAGGAGCATTGGGAAATGAATCTCAGGTAATAGTTATAATACATATTAGAAGAATACTGAGAAAGGGTTTCACTGCTTAAAAATAAAAAGCACGTTTGTATGAATGAAACATGAATTTCAAAGGAAAAGTTGTAAAAGCTGATGTTGAAGAGTTCAGCAGAAATCAGAATCATAAAAGACACATGCTGTGCTAAAAACTGGAATTTTATTGTGAAGCTCAGGATGCCCAAGGATTTTACACATAGGATGGTGTTATTAGATTTGCTTTTACAAAGGCAATTTTAGCAACAGTGTGGAGAAACACTTGTAAAGAAGGGGGACGAGTCCAGGAAGAAAGACCAATAACAAAGCAAATACGAAAACCTATATGGAAATTATAAAGTCCTGAATTGAGCTAGTGGCTCTGAGGAAGAAGGGAAGTGAACTGAATGCATGAGATATTAACAATTTTAATACATCTGATACTATTTGAATATATAAGATGAAAAAGAATCATGGACACAAGCTTGGAGGATGATAGTTTCATTCAACAAGAGAGGGGAGCCATGAAAAATATTTTGGAAAAAAAGAGTGAGTTCAGTTTTATTTATGTTAGAGAAGATGACAGAAGATGTAAGTGGAAATGCCTGGAAAACTTTTGAATAAATTTGGATTTCATAAGACAGGTTAGAATACAAAAAGTAGACTTAAAACAAATTGGTATATGGATATGTGAAGGGACAAGAGTAGCCTGGACATTTATATAACTGCCCTGAGTGTGGAGGAAGAATAGAAGAAATGGAATACAACTCTGGAGCTGAACAAATTTAACAACATATAAAGAAAGCATATTTCATGAAGGAAAAACTAGAAAGTGGAGTCAGAGACATAGGAAGACCACCAGTAAGATGCTGCCAGAGCAAACAAGGATGGCATGGTAATAAGGAGGTAGTGAGCAATCAATGCTATTAGATTTAGGGGGGAAAAAGGATTTTTGCCTACCATGACAAAAATACCATCAGTAAAATGGAAGGATTGCAGAAAGACAGGTTACATGAATACAGTAATGAAAAGTCAGAAATTAGAGAGAGTGAGAACAGATGATTCTAAGAAACTGAAATGAAGGAAAGAGAAGCAATGATAATTCATAGAAGGCACAGTGTTAAGAAAAATGGGATTTTGTAGATTAAAGGCTCTTTCCCATGGGTAAATTGCTAATGGAAGGGCCTGAAGAAAGGTTTGAAAATGCTGAAAAGGGACAAAATGCTTATATAATCCACAGTTACATGTGTAAGAATTAACCTTAGATAAATGACTTCCATTTAACTTCTACTTTAACAGAGGGCAGGAAGTAAAGATGAATACAGAAGTACTTTCATTTGTAATAATGAGTCTGGTCTCCATTTTATTTCTGAAGAGAATGTAGGGTAATGTGATGAGAGGGAAAGGAGAAATGGGAAGAAGTTGGTGGGGTAGGGGCTTGAGGACTTAGTAAGGCTTGACATAGCTAATGGGAGAAAATGCAAGATAGCTGATGAAGATCACACAAAACAATTGGTAGGTACAGTAAGAAAGAACTGAGGATTGGCAACAAGTGTTTAGAGTCCTAAAGTATGAGTAGAGAAGGCAAAGCTCCATACTGCACTGGGGTTAAAATTTTCTGTATGGTAGAAGAAAAGAAAGACAAATTGTTTGAGGGTACTATCAGGAGAGTTAAAATGCTCTAGAACAGAAAGAGTACAAATTGAGTAGATGAGGGAACCAAAATTTTGGGAGAAAACAGATGTACGTCAGGGGTACTGAAGTCAACCTAGTGTACAAATAGTTGAGATGGAGTGCCTGGGTGGCTCATGTGGTTGAGTGTCAGACTCTTAGTTTCTTTTCTTTTCTTTCTTTTTTCTCTTTTTATTAAGATTTTATTTATTTAGTTATTTGACAGAGAGAGAGCACAAGCAGGCAGAGCATCAAGCAGAGGGACAGGGAGAAGCAGGCTCCCTGCTGAGCAGAGAACCCTACATGGGGCTCGATCCCAGGGCCCTGGGATCATGACCTGAGCTGAAGGCAGATGCTTAACTGACTGAGCCACCCAGGCACCCCCAGACTCTTAGATTCAACTCAGGTCATGATCTCAGAGTTGTGAGACTCCACTTGGTGTGGAATCTGCTTGAGATACTCCATCTCTCCCAGCCCCTCCCCCCATGCACACTCACACTCTCTATCTCTCTCAAATTAAATACATAAATACAATCCTAAAAAAAAAGTTGGGGAAAAAGACTGACCCAGGTGATAGAAGATCGTCAGTTGACATTACTAAAGGATAGAAAGTGACAAAACACTCAAATGTGTAGAGTTGAGTTTTGGTTGTTGTATGGTTATTATTGTTTTGCCATGGTTATTATTTTTGGTTTGATTTTGTAAGTTTATGTGTTTTTTTTAAGATTTGATTTATTTGAGAGTGAGAAAGAGCAAGCACAAGTGGGGAACAGAGGAAGAAGCAGATTCCTAGCTGAGCAGGGAGCTCCATGTGGGGCTCAATCCCAGGACCCCAAGATCATGACCTGAGCTGAAGCCAGATGCTTAACCATCTGAGCCACCCAGACTCCCTTGTGTGTTTGTTTTGATAAAGCTTTGAATCTTAATAAAACTACTGTTTGGAAGTAACATAATGATGATAACAAACATATTTCTAATTGTCATTATGGGAAAAACAGAAGTGAATAGCCATGAGGCTTCAGGACAAGAAATTTTCTTGTTAGAGACTCAGATTTTAGCTAAAAAGGAAGTAGAAGAATTTGGGATGAAGTTAAGATTGTTCACTAAGGAATGGAGTTCCAAGAACACAGGTGAAATATTTTGAAGAGAGAAAAGAAAACTAAGGTAGGAGGGATCATCAAAGAATACGTATCGCAGAATAGCATTTCCAAGAGTGCAATCTATAGGGGACAGGTGTATAAGTTAGCTGTGATAGCTGGTTATCAAAGCAATTCAGCTTTCTTCTTCTGGATACATGGCAGGATTGTAGTTTTCAATTCCTTTGAAGTTAGGTTTGTCTAAGTGATATGACTTGGTTAATGTAATGTGAGGGAAAGTGATGTGTGTCACTTCCTAGGGAACACTTTGGGAGTCAGTGTATGATTTTCCATGTCTCTATCTCACTGTGGCATGGTAAATGATTGGGACCTCCTTGACCACCTGCATTGTGCACAGGAAATTTCAAATTTTGTGTTATATCACTCATATTTGGGGATAATTAACTCAATAAGAACTAATCTTCCTGAAAGAAACAGGAACAAGGATATCAGGGTAAGCCGTGATGGTCTCAGAGTTCTAAACACTGTAGAACTGTGGTAATAAAGCTACTTCAAAGAGAGAATAGAGAATCAAATGTCAATGATCAGACAATGTTTACAGTCACCTAGTTTGTAAGCTCTATAGATAAGTACAGTACTAGGTTTCATGTCAATTTTTACCTTCTAACAAAGTCAGTCTATGTTTCTGATAAATTGTGTATGTAAAACAAATGAGTAAGGTCAGTGCTTAACTTAGAAAATATATATTTATGAATTCAGTCAATAAAACTACGTATACATATATTTTGTTTCTGTTTGTACAAGAATAGACAATTCTATGCTCATTTTTTCCCATTTGTTTCATTTTTTTTTTCCTTTTTTTGAGAAGCTCTTCTCTGGGGAATAAAATCACAATTCCGAGATCCAAAATCATAATTCCAAGAATTACAGTTATGTTTAGGACACCAGGTTACATTTTTTTATTAAACACAACTATTATTTATTTATAAATTTAGAATATGTTGACATTCAATATTATATTAGTTTCAGGTATACAAAATAGTGATTAAACATTTATATACATTAAAAAGTGATCACCACAATTGTAGTTACTATTTGTCATCATACAAAGTTATCACAATATTATTGACTATATTCCCTATGTTGTACTTTATATCCCTGTGACTTATTTATTTTATAACTGGAAGTTTGTACCTCTTAATCCCCTTCACCTATTTTGTCCATCTGCCACCTGCCTTCCCTCCCAGCAACCACAGTTTGTTTTCTGTATTTAGGAGTCTGTTTTCTTTTGTTTGTTTAGATTCAAAATGTAAGTGAAATCATGTAGTATTTGTCTTTCTCTGTCTGAATTATTTCACTCAGCATCTTGGTCCATCAATGTTGTAGCAAATAGCAAGATTTCTCTTTTTTTTTGTTGTTTATTTAATTAATGTACAATGTATTATTTGTTTCTAAAACATGATATATTAATTAGTGGCTTTTAACATTCATAATTTGTGATCATTTCATTAT
This sequence comes from Ursus americanus, assembly GCF_024610735.1. NCBI lineage: Eukaryota > Metazoa > Chordata > Mammalia > Carnivora > Ursidae > Ursus > Ursus americanus. The sequence continues at coordinate 55,524,815 of NC_142144.1, read as the reverse complement.
ACATACATATATCACAACATATGTATAACTATATTAAAAATAAGAAACATTTTTATAAATAAAAAGGTTATTTGATTTTCTCTAGGAAATTAATATTTCATATATTATTGCAATAAATTTTTGAAATATTCAACATTTTTTCTGTATCTTTCATGGTTTCTGGAATTCAAAAAAAATTCAAAAATCTGTTTGATTATATTAGATAACCCAGATAAAACTCATTGTCTTATACCACTTTGTAACCCAGCGTCAAAACACAATAGAAAGTAAAATCTAAATAGATACTTACTGCTAATGATAATGTCTTCTCAGATACCAATTTCCATGAATTTTGAGAGGAAGAAAAAACATGATTTCTTTATGTCCCATGGTCTTTTAAAATCAAATGATAGGGGCACCTGGGTGGCTCAGTCAGCTAAGCATCCCCCCTCTTGATTTTGACTCAGGTCATGATCTCAGAGTCATGAGATCAAGCCCCAAGTCAGACTCTGCACTAGGTGTGGAGCCTGCTTAAAATTCTCTCTCCCTTTCCCTCTGCCACTCCCCTGTACCACTTGCGTGCTCTCTCTCCCTCTCTAAAAAAAAAAAAAAATATATATATATATATATATATATATATATATATATATATAGTACAAAAAGCATACTAGTTAAAATCAAATTCTTTTTTTTTTTAAAGATTTTATTTATTTATTTTGACAGAGATAGAGACAGCCAGCGAGAGAGGGAACACAAGCAAGGGGAGTAGGAGAGGAAGAAGCAGGCTCATAGCGGAGGAGCCTGATGTGGGGCTCGATCCCATAACGCCGGGATCACGCCCTGAGCCAAAGGCAGACGCTTAACCACTGTGCCACCCAGGCGCCCCAGTTAAAATCAAATTCTAAAGCTCCTGTGGTTCACAGAAAACAACAAAAACTATGCACTGCTTGATCTTTTATTACCATAAAAGGGTAAGATATTTGATAATATTGACTATTGCTAGCTAGAAGAACAGGGGAAAGTACAATATAGGTGCTATGGTCTCATGAACAATGTTTTAAAAATGCCTTCATGCCTTTAACATGATTTATTTCAGGACCATTTTATTTTCTTTCATTCTTGCTTTTATTCTTACTAATTTTCAAATCAATAAAATAAAACAAAATATTCTGTGCAAAGTCATTGTCAGGACAACATTAATGATCTGTGTAATATAGACAAAGATGTCAATCCATAGTTATAGTTGTAGCTATATCTATGTACCTATGCATTTATGTAAGACCCCTCCTTTATGCAGGATGATACTGTTGTTGGTGAGGGTACAGTGTAGAGACAGAGGTCAGAGTCTTTGTTGTCCAAGTTGGAAATGTTAACACCAGCAATCTCTTCTTTAATGAATGTATTTCTCCATTTCTAAGTGTTTACACATTGGATTTAATATTGTATGTTTAGAGATGTTATATAGGTCAAAAGAGTGAATAGTTTTCTCTATGCTGAAAGAGATCACCTTGTTCTAAGGTACAGAGTTTTAGAGATAGGTTGGAATTTATTGAGTCCTCTACTAGTAAAACACACAGGTAAAATTCCATAACCACTTAGTGAGGTGACAGAGGTTCAGACAGGTGAGTGGAATCAATAGCCTCAAACTGAAATCCGTTATTTTATTCTAGTTAACAGAACACTATAGTACTGAAATGAATAACTGCACTGCTTGCCTGAAAATTTACATTTGATATTAATAGTGAAAAATTTAGACCGAGTTTTATGCTTTAAAAAAGATTGTCTTTCAATTAACTACCAGATACGCAAATCACGAAAAATGGTTACCAGGGAAGCTGAGGAGCTTGACATATGTTCTTGTACAGCTCACTTGCAAAACTTGGTGAATACACTTACCATATCTATTAATTAGGTACAATCAAGGACAAATTAAGCATCACATATGACAATCATTCCATCGGAAACTGACTGCAAAATAAAGATGTTTCATTTCATCAAGAAATTAGAATGCAATTGTAGGCAGCTGGGTCAAGGTTATAATTTATGTTTACATCATTCACATTGTTTTGTCTATTTTCAAACTGGAGACTGTCATGGTAATTCAAGATTTTTTAAAAAGGTATTTTATAATAATTAAAATAGTTCCTACAAAATAATGAGTGGGACAAGAAGAGATCTTGCTAAATTTCCTTTTCTGGTTAGATTTTTTTTTTTAATGGTCAGAAGAAATATGAACTCTTATCTTCTATTTTCAGCTGACTCTTACCTCTTGCCTTCCAGCTTTCTGATACTACAAATCGAATAGCATATCCACATTGTCAGAAGACGGACTTGAAAGGGATTTCATATGGTGAAATCAGTTAGATAACTCTTGAGGATAAAATGGCAATGTAAAAATATCCTCTAGCAGCTTTGCCAGTATACAACAAATCTAGGTCATTCTATTCAGCAGGAAAAGTTATTAGAAGAACTCTTCTCTTATTTCCTACACAAGAAAAGCAACCCCACAAAATCGAATGACCTGTGAATTCTCTTTTGGGGGAAATAGCATGCCCTAGACATTCTGGTAAGTATATGTGCACTATTACCAAGATTACAAAAATCTGAAGATCAAAACTTGTTACAAAATAACATAATTAAATAAAACCAAGTGTTTCAAGCATCTAGCACTTAACTAATATATGCCAAACAAAGTGCTTTGCAAAATTTTGAAAGGATATAAGTAAAGCCAGCTCTAGCTCTTGAAGCTTAGTGGGATGAGTTTTTGCATTTGTTTTCGTGTTTTGATCCACAAATATATTGTATGTAGAACTGTGGTGTGTGTGCTCATGTGCTCATAGATATAATATTTAGAAGAAAGATCAGATGTAAAGGAAAGGTTCAGCTGATACATGGCTTCAACTAGCTAAAGACATACTCTTCCTGACTTACTACAATGCCAGCTCCTCCTGTTGCTTCTCCATGAGCTATGAACATTAGAGGAAGAGTGCCATTTTGGAACGCAAACACTAAGAGGTCCCAGAAGCAATTATTCTTTGTGAATCACTGCCAGGGCCAACATCTGCTAAATCTCTGGGCAGTAAAATGTGGGACTCTGAATACAGAGCCATCAGCTACGTGGCTCTGGACATTCACAAGATCCTCCTCAGCTGAGCTTAGATATGGTAATTCTAAATTTATGCAGAGATTATGAGAGAGCCTTTTACATTAAAGGCTGAGAAAAGCTGTTTTCTTTCTTTTAACCTGTCACCACCTGATGTAATTTGCAAACACTTGAACTTTCCGGAGAAATAAAGTACCTGATTTCTTACCTATTTCAGAATGTTTGAAATCTGTGCCTGTTAAAGGTAATAGTCAGAAAGGTGACTCCAAATTCTATAAGAAGGGATTGATTTAATGAAAGAATCTGAGAAGTGTGAGGGCACAAACATGTAACCAACTGAGAAATGCAAACTCAACCTGGACAATCGTATTAGTTTGGATTTATTAGCTATGTATATGTCCAAGACTATTTTAGACAATTTTTAGGTTTTTCAGTGCAAGAATCCTCAACTTGGATTATTTTGAGCACAGTGAAATTGAACAAAATTTAGAAATTGAAAATTTTTAAGAATATGTAAATATAAGTATGGTTTTATACTATAAATATGCCAGCCTTCATCTAAAAAGAGTATTTACCAAAAGAGGATCTAAGTGTTTAGCTATAATTTTTATTAATTAACCATGATTTTTATTCTGTGAGGGAGCCCATAAATAAGGATAGAATATGAAATACTAGTTTAGGATCAATTTTTTTGATTAAATACCCCTCTTACAGCCAAACACCTGTTTCATGGTTGTTGCATGTATAATTAATGCAGCCTAATGAACATGCTTCATCAAAATCTATCTGTGGTTTCAAAATACAATCAGAGTGGTAGGTATTACACATACAACATTTAAGAAATATACAGTAACATTTTAAAAGTACATCTTATGGCATTTTAGTTCAAAAGACAGTATACCAGAACTGACAAAAATTTTTAAGGAATTACATAATAGTTACTATGCTTTACCACTGCATATCAATGTATACAGAGACTCATTTCATCAACAATTTTGTGGCCAGCCCAGATTCTCCTGAAAGGATGCGTAGTTTCCGTTTGCCTTGATATATTAAGTATCAATGACAAATCAGCTGTCCCAAGCAACACTTCTAGCTCAGTCACTCTCCCACTGTTCCCACTTCAGTCTTTTCTCAGGCATGTTCTGCAATCATAATGAAGGCATTTATCCTCCTGTAAGCAAATCAGACTTTAACCCTTTAATATAAACAAGTGTAAAGAATTATAAGAAAAAAATACTTTATAACTCCCAAAAGTTTTCAAGTACACTGCTCTGTACAACAAATGGAAATAAAAAGAGTGGGGGAGGAGTTAAGATGGTAGAGGAGTAGGGGACCCTAAGTTCATCTGGTCCTTGGAATTCAGTTAGATAGCCTTCAAATCATTCTGAATACCTGCAAAATCAATCGGAGATCTGAGAAAAGAAATGCTACAATTTTACAAATAGAAAAGCAACCACTTTTTGGAAGGTAGAAGGTGCGGAGACTTGAATCCAGGGTGATATATTAGTGGATACGACAGAGGAGAGGGAGCCTTAAGAAGGGTACCTCAAAGTATTATAAGCAGCAGAGCACAAAATTGGACTTTTAGAAATCTGCTATGGGGGGGGGGGGCACATCCCTGACTTAAAGGTGCTCAGGTGACAAAGCAAAGCAGAATCCCAGGTGGGACAGCATAGTCTCAGGATCCCGAGGGTCACAAGAAGAATAGGGGTATCTGAGTACAGCAGAGTTCCCAGGCATCAGAGTGGGGAAGCTGACTCAAAACAGCGAGTCTAGGCACTGGCTTTCTGCTCTGGGTTACCATAAACTGTGAACTGCTGAATGTAATGCAACTGATCTCCTGGTAAGCGTCCAGCAAAAAACAGAAACCTGGCGAGACACCTGTCTCCCTCCTCCTAGGAGGAACAGCCCCAGTCCACACCACAGGAGTCTGTAAAATCTGTAGGCTTGAAACTCAGTTGTGTACCTGGGATAAAAATGCTCAATCACAGGATGGGTGAACACAGAGTTCAGATGGAAACCAGGGAGACAAGAGTGACTGCTTTTCTGTGAGGGCTCACTGAAGAGTGGGGGTCATGAACTTTCAGCTCTGGTGCTAGAGAGTGGGGTGCAGCCATTTTCGTCCCATACATTAGTGATAAAAGCCTTCAGGGAGCAAAATAGTGCCACATAGTGGAATCCTGAGCTGAGCCCAGCTCCCTGGCAAGGGAGGCACATTTTCACAGGGGCAAGGACACCTGAGACGAAACACAATGTCTCCTCCCCCAGAAGACCAGCAGAAACAACTGGCTAGCACCAAGTTTACTGATCATAGAGAACTGCAAAGATTCAGCTCTTGGGGAAAAGAATACATACCAGTGTGTGTGTGTGTGTGTGTGTGTGTGTGTGTGTGTGTGTGTGTGTTAGTTATTCTTTAGTCTTTCAGTATTATTTTTCAGATATTCTTAGTTTTTCAATTATTTTTAATTTTTTAAAAATTTTTATTCTTATATATATGTTTATTTTAGGTATGTTTTTATTTTAGATCTCCTTTCATATATATATATATATATATATAAAACAAAGTTTTTCTTTCTTTCCCTTTTTGGATTCTAGTTTCTTTTAACAAACAGACAAAAACATACCTAAGATCTAGCTTTTTTTTTTTTTGGTACAGTTTTGTTGTTGTTTAATTTTTCCTTCTCTTTCTTTCTTTCTTTCTTTCTGGTCTATTTTGTTTTTATTTTTCTGTTGTTGTTGTTGCTGTTTTTATTGTTATCCTTTCTCTTTCTTCTATTTTTTTTCTGGACAAAATGACAAGACAGAGAAATTCACACCAAAAGAAAGAACAGGAGGAAGTACTCACATCCAGAGATTTAATCAATATAGATATAAGTAAGATGTCTGAACTAAAATTTAAAATGATTGTAAATATACTAGCTGGACTTGAAAAAAGCATAGAAGACACTAGAGAATCCTTTATTGTAGAAATAAAAGAACTTAAACCTAGTTAGGCCACAGCTAGAAATGTTATTACAGAGATGCAGTCCTAAATGGAGACTCTAAAAGCAAAAATAAACGAGGCAGAAGAGTCAGTAACATAGAAAATAAAATGATGGAAAATAAGGAAGCTGAAAAGAAGAGAGAAAGATAACTACTGGATCACAAGACCTCAAGAACTCAGACAATCCATAAAACAAGATAATATCTGGATAATAGGAATCCCAGAAGAAAAAGAGAGGGAGAGAGGGGCAGTAGGTTTATTTGAACAAATTATATCTGAGAATTTCCCTAATCTAGGGAAAGAAACAGGCATTCAAGTCCAGGAGGACAGAGGGTATCAGATAGGATAAAAACAAAACAAAACAAAACAAAACAAAAAACAAACAAAAAAAAAACCCACAATATCCATCCATCAATAATTACACTGAAATGAGCTAAATGCCACAATCAAAAGACACAGGGTATTAGATTGGATAAAAAAGCAAGACCCATCCATATGCTGTCTACAAGAAACTCATTTTGGACCCCAAAACACCTCCAAATTGAAAGTGAGAGGGTAGAGAACCATTTATCATGCTATGGACATCAAAAGAAACCTATATCATAATAAAAGGGTCTATCCAACAAGAAGATCTAACACTTGTAAATATTTATGCCCCTAACATGGGAGCAGCCAATTATATAAACCAATTAATAACCAAATTAAAGAAATACATTGATGATAATACAATTATAGTAGGGGACTCCAACAACCCACTCACAGCAATGGACAGATCATTTAAGCAGAAGATCAACAAGGAAAAAAGAGCTTTGAATGACACACTGGACCAGATGGACTTCACAGATATATTCAGAGCATTTCATCCTAAAGCAACAGAATACACATTCTAGTTGAGTACACATGGAAAATTCTCCAGAATAAAACACATACTGGGTCACAAATCAGGTCTCAATTGGTTCAAAAGACTGAGATTATACCATGGATATTTTCAGGCCACAATGCTTTAAAACTTGAACTCAATCACAAGAGAAAATTTGGAAGTAACATAAATATATGGATATTAAAGAACATCCTAGTAAAGAATGAATAGATCATCCAGGAAATTAAAGAAGAACTAAAAAAAAATATGGAAACAAATACAAATGAAAACATGACAGTTCAGAACCTTTGGCATGCAGCAAAGGCAGTCCTAAGAGGGGAAAATATAGCAATATAGGCCTTTCTTAAGAAACAAAAAGTCTCAAATACACAACCTAACCTTACACCTAAAGGAGCTGGAGAAAGAACAGCAAATAAAGCCTAAATCCAGCAGGAGAAGAATAGTAATAAAGATTCGAGCAAAAATCAATGATATAGAAATAAAAAACAAAACAAAACAGTAGAACAGATCAACAAAACTAGGAGCTGCTTCTTTGAAAGAATTAATAAGATTGATAAATCCTAGCCAGGCTTATCAAAAAGAAAAGGACCCAAATAAAATCATGAATGAAAGAGGAGAGATCACAACCAACACTGAAGAAATACAAAAACTTAGAATAATATAAGCAAGTATATGCCAACAAATTAGGCAATTTGGTAGAAGTGGATGCGTTCCTAGAAACACATAAACTACCAAAACTGAAACAGGAAGGAATAGAAAACCTGCACAGACCCATAACCAGCAAAGAAATTGAATCAGTAATCAAAAATCTCCCAAAAAAGAAGAGTTAGCAGCCAAATGGCCTCCTAGAAGAATCCTACAAATCATTTAAAGAAGAATTAATACCTATTCTTCTGAAACTTTCAAAAAAAATAGAAACAGAAGGAAAACTTCTAGATTCATTCTATGAGGCCAGAATTACCTTGATCCCAAAACCAGAGAAAGAGCCCACTAAAAAGGAGAATTACAGACCAATATACCTGATGAACGTGGATGTAAAAATTCTCACCAAGGTATTAGATAATTGGATCCAACAAGTACATTAGAAGGATCATTCATCACAAGCAAGTGGGATTTATTCCTGGGCTGCAAGGGTGGTTCAACATCCACAATTCAATCAATGTGATACACCACATTAATAAAAGAAAGGACAAAAACCATAGGATTCTCGCAACAGATGCAGAAAAAGCATTTGACAAAATACGGCATCCTTTCTTGATAAAAACTCTCCCACAGTGTAGGGATAGAAGGAACCCACCTCAATATCATAAAAGCCATATATTAAAAACAAACAAACAACACCAATAAAAACAAAAAAAACCCCAGTGACTATCATCCTTAACAAGGAAAAACAGAGCTTTTCCCTTAAGGTCAGGAACACAACAGGGATGTCCACTCTCACCACTGTTGTTCAACATAGTACTGGAGTCCTAGTTTCATCAATCAGACAACAAAAAGAAATAAAAGACGTCCAAATCAGCAAAGAAGAAGTCAAAACTTTCACGACAACATGACACACTGTGTAGAAAACCCAAAGGACTTTACCAAAAATTGCTAGAACTGATATAGGAATTCAGCAAAGTAGTGGGATACCAAATCAAAGCACAGATGTCATTTGCATTTCTTATACACTAATAATGAGGCTGAAGAAAAGAGAAATCAAGGAATCAATCCCATTTACAATTGCACCAAAAACCATAAGACACCTAGGAATAAACCTAACCAAAGAGGTAAAAGATCTGTACTCTGAAAACTATAAAACACTTATGAGTGAAATCAAGGAAGATCAAAGAAATGGAAAAACATCCCATGCTGATGGATTAGAAGAACAAATATTGTTAAAATGTCTAGGCTACCCAAAGCAATCTACACATTTAATTCAATCCCTATCAAATTACCACCAACATTTTTCACAGAGGTGGAACAAACAGTCCTAAAATTTGTATGGAACCAGGAAAGACCCAGGATATCTAAAGGAATGTTGAAAAAGAAAACCAAAGCTTAAGGTATCACAGTCCCAGACTTCAAGCTGTATTACAAAGCTATAATCATCAAGAAAGTATGGTACTGGCACAAAAAACAGAAACATCAATGGAACAGAATAGAGAACCCAGAAATGGACCTAATGTGAGACAGGAATCCATCAAAATGCAGGCTCTTTGACCTGGGCCACAGCAACTTCTTGCAAGTCACATCTCCAAAGGCAAGAAAAACAAAAGCAAAAATGAACCACTGTGACTTCGTCAAGATAAAAGTTCTCTGCACAGCAAAGGAAATAGTTGATAAAACTAAAAGGCAACCTATAGAATAGCAGAAGATATTTGCAAATGTCTTATCAGATAAAGGGCTAGTATTCAAAATCTAAAAAGAACTTATCCAATTCAACACCCCAAAACCAAAAAAATCCAGTCAAGAAATGGGCAGATGATATGAGCAGACATTTCTCCAAAGAAGGCATACAAGTGGCCAACAGTCACATGAAAAAATGTTCAACATCACTCAGCATCAGGTAAATACAAATCAAAACCATAATGAGGTTACACCAGTGAGAATGGCTGAAATTAACAACTCACGAAATGACAGATATCGGTGAGGATGCGGAGAAAGGGGAACCCTCTTACACTTTTGGTGGGAATGCAAGCTGGTGCAGGCATTCTTGAAAACGGTATGGAGGTTCCTCAGAAAGTTAAAAATAGAGCTACCCTATGACCCAGCAATTGCACTACTAGGTATTTATCCAAAGGATACAAACATAGTGAGGTAAATGCACCTCAATGTTTATAAGAGTAATGTCCACAAAAGCCAAAATATGGAAAGCACCCAGATGTCCATTGACAGATGAATGAATAAAGAAGTATATATAAGTATATATAAGAAGTATGTGTGTGCATCTGTGTGTACACACAGACACACACAGACACACACAGACACACACACACAGTACTATTACACAGCCATCAAAAAGAATGAAATCTTGCCATTTGCAAGGATGTGGATGGAACTAGAGGGTATTATGCTAAGCGAAATAAGTCGGTCAGAGAAAGACAAATACCATATGATTTCACTCATATGTGGAATTCAAGAAAAAAAAAAAACAGATGAACATGGGGAAGGGAAGGAAAACAAAATAAGATGAAAATTGAAAGAGAGGCAAGCCATAAGGGACACTGAACCCTAGGAAACAAATTGAGGGTTGCTGGAGGGGAGGTAGGTGAGGGGCAGGGATAATTGGGTGATGGGCATTAAGGAGGGCACTTGATGTAATGAGCACAAGGTGCTATATGCAACTGATGAATCAATAAATTCTACCTATGAAACCAATAAAAACAAGAAATAAGAAGAGCAAGTAGTCCCAAATATTTACTTATAGGTAAAATTGTATGTAACTGTTGATTCCTTTATTATTGCTGTATAAAAATAATGTGTCTATTGTTAGAAACAAAAAGACAAACATACTATTAATTTTTATTTCATGTAAGGCTAACTCTATATGATGGATGCCAATAAATTCTGCTATTTAATTAATAAAATGTAACATGTTCTCTCATTGGGCTGCCATAACAAAATGCTACAGGCAGGGTGGCTTAAATTACAGAAATTTATGTTTTGAAGGCTGGAAGTCCAAGCTCACAGTACTAGCATAATCACTTTCTGATAAGGACTCTTTCCCTGACTTGCAGACAGCTGCCTTCTCACTGCGACCTCTTTCTTTGGTATATACAGGCAGAGAGAAAGAGAGAAAAGTCTTCTCTTTTTTTTTTTTAAAGCCACCGATCCTATCAGATTAGGATCTCACCCTTATGACTTCATGTAACCTTAATTATCTCCTATCAGTCCTATATGCAAATACAGTCACACTTGGTTTAGGGTTTCAACATAGAATTTAGCAGGGGACAAAATTAGGAGCATAGACTATCCTGAAGCAACTAGGAACTTGGGAGCAGGTGTCATACCCAAACCTGCCACACTTATATTTGTTTGGAGGCAGTACAAAATGTAGGAAATCTGGAATAATGCCTGCAGTATTTTGGAGTGATATCTTGTTTACAAGACATACATACTCGCATAACAGCATCCTCTCTAAACTGGATGCTGCTGTGAACTTTTTCTGTGAATAAAAATTATAAAGTACAAATTCTGATTTCACTTGCTTTCAAGTAGATTTCTACTGGTTTCAAATTCCATTTATTTATCTTATATATTGTTTATATAACAAAATTGTTACACACATGTGTGCCTGAGATAACTAAAAACTTATAAAAATGTCCTCATATATGGAAAAACAAATTATTCATTTATTCAGAAATATTACTGAATGCCTACTCTGCTGCATACCCTCTTCAAGGAATCTGGAATATATTAATGAACAAAACAGACAAGAACATTGCCGTTATCATTCTTAAATATAAGTGAATAATGTATTTATTTATGAAAATAACGTGGTGAACATTTTGATGCAATACTGAACAACTTTTCAATTAATGGTAACTATCAAGTTTCATACTATCAGTATTCTTTTTCTATGCGTATTAATTACTCCCATCTTCTGTGAAATAAGTGGAAAGTATTATTTAGAAATATTACTTCACCACTGAATATATTTCTAGTGGTCTTATTAAGAGTATTAAGAATATCACAACTGAGGTTTAAGATATAATTGCACTTAACTTGTTTCCTAAATTCAGGGAAGTTGTGGATTAATTTCCTGGATTTGGGAGTCAGAACACTTGGGTTTGTGACCTGGCTATACCTCTTAGTATTTCTGTGAATGTAGATAAGTGCTTTATCAATAAGCTTCTTTTTCCTCACCCACAAAATGACACCAATAAATATTATAAATATTATGCTGTGAACCTAAATGCTCATGGTCTGACGTATAGTTCAGAGTATAATGAAATCGGGTATTATTTTTTATTTAAATTTAGGAAATTGCATCTGAAGAATACACACACATCTATTCTATCATCTATCTATCTATCTATCTATCTATCTATCTATCTATCATCTATCTATCTATCTATCTATCTATCTATCTATCATCTATCTATCTATCAATCATCTATCTAAAACTTTTTTTTAAAGATTTTTATTTATTTATTTGACAGAGAGCCAGCGAGAGAGGGAACACAAGCAGGGGGAGTGGGAGAGGAAGAAGCAGGCTCCTAGCAGAGGAGCCTGATGTGGGGCTCGATCCCAGAACACTGGGATCACGCCCTGAGCCGAAGGCAGACACTTAACGACTGCGCCACCCAGGCGCCCCGATCTATCTAAAACTTAATAAGTTAAATAATGAATCATTCCTAATATGTCAGATCAAAACGTTTTAAGGGAAACATCATTTTATTAACAACTCAGACCCTCCATGAAGTCAATATCTGATTTTGTCCAAAATCATTTGAGGAAATACATTTTTTGAACAGGTATGTGTTACTTTTGAGGGCACATATTCTCTTTCACATTTGAGTTCAATATACTTTAAGGCAGTCACTTGTTTCCCTGTTAAAATTTTAAAAACTTCATAATTTTTTTAAAAGGCATTTTTCTATGCCCTAGTTACCTGTAGTGTCGTTTTGAGAAGTAATAATCCAATTAATGGATGACTACTAACAAGTGGTTTTCAATAAAATTCACAGTATAATATTAGCTACTTTCCTTTCCTTTTTGTTTTAAAAAAACATTTTTTTAAAATGTTTTCCTGTTACTATTTTTTTTTAAGATTTTATTTATTTATTCTACAGAGATAGAGACAGCCAGCGAGAGAGAGAACACAAGCAGGGGGAGTGAGAGAGGAAGAAGCAGGCTCATAGCGGAGGAGCCTGATGTGGGGCTCGATCCCACAACGCCAGGATCATGCCCTGAGCCGAAGGCAGATGCTTAACCGCTGTGCCACCCAGGCGCCCCTCCTGTTACTAGTTTTAAATCTTGTAACTGTAGATGAATTAAAATATAGAGGAAAACTAGAAAGACAAATTATGATATTACAGTAAAACAAGTAGAGTTAGTGTAATGTATTCTTGGTGGGCACACGGTCAGATAGTTTAGAATACTAGAACTTATATCCTAAGTTTCTTCTCTACAGGAAAATGCTTCTATTTCCAGGGTAGGAGTCTTCACTTTTGCTCAAAGGATATGGTCAGAAAGAAGAAGTATTAGTGTTAATAAATATCTGATTTCAACAGAACAAAGGCACAATATAAATCCAAAATATACTAATTCCTCACATTCTAACTATATTTTTCAAACCACATAAAATACTGAATTGTTAAATATCTCTTAATATTTATTTTCACAAATTATAAAAGAATGCCTGTAATCATATCATTAAAAATATCTGGATATGTTTCTATGATAGCTGTTGGTTTAACCTGATGCCACATTGTAAAGAATGCCAAAGAATTTTCTCCTGCTTAGTTCTGGAATCCTAGTCTTGTTCAGAATACTTTTTCTACACTGAGCCACCTAACTATTGCATACACAGTACCAACTACTGTCCATGTGATATTAACCCACCAATAATGTGCAGGATTTCATGTCATAATCTAGAGGTCTATAACTGGTTTATAGCATAGTTCTAGTTTGATGTTATTTCTTTCTTGCCTTAGGCAGACTATGATCTCACTGCAGATTCTTTTTTTTTTTTTAAGATTTTATTTATTTATTCGACAGAGATAGAGACAGCCAGCGAGAGAGGGAACACAAGCAGGGGGAGTGGGAGAGGAAGAAGCAGGCTCATAGCAGAAGAGCCTGATGTGGGGCTCGATCCCATCACGCCGGGATCATGCCCTGAGCCAAAGGCAGACGCTTAACCGCTGTGCCACCCAGGTGCCCCTCACTGCAGATTCTTGAGGAAACTAACCTCCTTCTAGAAATCATAACACAAAATTATGGATAAAGCATTCTACACAAAGGTGGAGGCAGAGATTTTCAAAAGTTGGTAGAGGGGTCCACAAGGATTTTCCAAATGTATTTTTTTCCTGACAAAAATGCTATACTGTAGAATTCGTGTAACATAGAATCATCACCTGGTTCTCTCCTCTGCCTCTATCTTTACAATTGCTCTTCTCCCACTTAACAAAAAATAAAGCCCATCTTTCAATCATCCTAAACTGAGAGCACTGCCTTAAGACTATGATGTCCAATAAAGAAGGCTGTAACCTCGTGTGGTCCTTCACGTTTTAACAAATCAAATTAAATAAGGTTAAAAATTCCATTCCTCAGGGCGCTTGGGTGCCTCAGTCAGGCATCTGCCTTCAGCTCAAGATCATGATCTCAGAGTCCTGGAATCAAGCCCTGCATTGGGCTCCCTGCTCAGTGGGGAATGTGCTTTTCCCTCTCCCTATGCCCTTCTCCATTGTTCATGCTTTCTCTCTCTCTCAAATAAATAAATAAAATCTTTAAGAAAAATTCCATTCCTCATACACTGCCCACATTTCGACTGCTCACTAGACATACGATGTTAGCGGCTACTATATTGGCCAGTGCAGATAAGAACATCCTCACTGTCACAGTATGTTCCTTTGGAAAACATTCTTCTAAAATACAAAGACCTGGGGAAAAAATAAAGGGATACTAGTCTACAGGTCAATAATAACTAAGACTTCAAAGAATAAAATATTGTATTTCATAGAGATAAAATTCTGTTAGGAAGTAAAAGGAAATACATATTAAGGCAGAAAATTATGGATAGCTTGGCACATATTTTGAAAATGGACGACTGTATCATATTGATAAAGGGTGAATATATCATCAGATATATTTAAATAAAGATATAATTTTTCTTTAATAAACATTTTATAAATGTTGAAAATTACATTCATTGCCTCTACTTCACCTTATGAGTAAAATGACAGATTTCATACTAAATAAGTACAAGGATGTCCATAATTTTAAAAAAATTATTTGGGAATTCTGGGGTAGGTGGGGTTGAAGGTGCTATCTAAACTTTCTTCTTGGGTTTTCACAGCAGAAATCCCCTACACCCAATCTCTTAATTTCTAATTATTCTGGGAATTTCCAAGCTGCCTTCCTAACACCTGACCCGTGTTCTTTAACTTGATTCTCTTTCGCTACTGTCTATATAAGAGTCTCCCAAATTTTAAGGCAATTTCTTCCTTGCTTACTTATTGACAATGGGGATATGGGGATTGAGAATCTTTACATATACAACATTGCAACAGAGGAGAAGGTGCTTCTGGTTATAGACCCTCAGTGATAGAATCACCAAGCAAACGTCAGAGAGGGAAAAGGCCAAAACAAGCAGGTTCTATGTCTCTCGGGAAAAGTTTCATGTGCTCATTTTGATTGCAGGTCAGCAACAAATTAGGATCTTGGGTC
Organism: Ursus americanus; assembly: GCF_024610735.1. NCBI lineage: Eukaryota > Metazoa > Chordata > Mammalia > Carnivora > Ursidae > Ursus > Ursus americanus. The sequence goes on along the minus strand of NC_142144.1, from coordinate 55,509,494 downwards.
AGGAAACCCATGATCTTCCATTTTTATCTAGTTTCGCAGTTCCACTATTATTCTTGTTCCTTTTAGCCTACTTCAGGAAAAGTCTTACTCAGTATAATGCACAACCGAAAAGCAACTTAATTTACTTAACATAGCTCGCACGAACTTTGGAATAATGAATTAGAGGAAAGATAAATGCAATTGAGGAAGGTGTTATTTAGCGCCAGGATATAGTGTGGAGAGACAGAAACCAAGAATCAGCAACTGAACTGATTTCAGGCTGTGCAACTTCTCCTTCTATCTTTAAGTCAGGTAAATTTGCTCTAAGTTTTTGTTCATGCTTCCCAATAAAGAGGCATCAGGATTAATGGTGAGGTGTACTACTGATACCAAAAAGAACAGAATCCCAAACAGATGAGAGCCAAGAGATTAGATTACAATAAATAGTGACACACCTGGAGAATCTATTTTCAAAACATATAACTATTGTATGAAGATGATGCATCCATTAATTAACATAAATTAAGTATGGGAGCATAAGCTAATTCCATATGCATCAGGTGGACCAGAGGAAGACATAACTGCAAAGAAAAGCCATGAATGTCTTGTATATTGTCATATAATTAAACAAGCGTCAGGATTAATACATTTATAATAATGTTAAAGATAGATGCAGTAGATATTTAGGCCATTGGAAATGGAACAACAGGAGGTTAATTTGAGAATTTTCCCTAAAACTCAATCAAGTTTAAGGACCTATAAATATAATCATCATAAGAAGATTCACACTGACAATTTTATTAACACCAACTACAATGATTTGCTTTGTAGAGTTCATGTAAAATGTAGATCCATTATGTCAGGGGATAAGAATTTATTTAACAATAATTACTTATGCATATGATTCATTCTGCCTGGTTCAAGACAATATTTGGATATTCAGTATTTACAGCATTACAAGACAGAGAGTTATATGGCTCCTGAGTGACTGAACATTGATTACAGTTATCTTGCTTTTATTATATACCATATCTTAAATTATCCATAATAATTAGGGGAAAGATAAAGAAAACCTAAAACTAATCATGACCCCAAATACCAGTTTATTCAACATCCTTCTCCTCAAAACATTGACCAGAGCTCCTACAGATCACACCCTACAATATATACACACACACTGGAGTGCAAATTCCATGAGGACAGGTATCTGATGCAAATCTGTGCAGTGAATCCTAAACACCCCATCCCCCACCCTGCCTAACAAAAGTGTTTCTTTTTTCTTTTCCTTTTTTTTTTTCTCATTTTAAGGCCATAGAGAGTACATGAACTGTGCAGCCAGACTTTCTGGGTCTGATTCCCAGTTCTACCATTCACCTGCTGTGTAACCATCATAAATTATTCAAACTCTTTGGGTCCCAGTTTACTTATCAGTCAACCTACCTCCTAGAGTTATCAAGTAAGAGGATCAACTAAGATCAGACATATAAGTGCCTTAAACAGAACCTGACATAATCAATGTTTTATTGGCTAACTATTATTACTAATGTGGGGCTGTCTCTGTTATAGAACTTACTACAATATATTGTAACATCTGTTGCCAGCACCACAATGTTGGCATACTGATAAAAAGGAATAATATAAAAAATATATATAATAGGTATATATTCTCCTAAAACACATACAAGATATAAAATTTATATAATTTGTTACCTCAGAGCCTAGCTCAGTGGCCAGCACATATTGACAATGCTGTACAAATAGAAGTTCAAATCAATTAGCTTGGTCACTTAACTGGCATGCACATAAAAATAAGTTGACATACAATTTATTCCATAATTTAGGAATTAAATGACCTTACCATACATTTTGCATGTATAATTGTGACTTCTCCTGAAGGCAACTGAGAACCCACAGTAACCGTCTTCAACTATTTTATATTAATTACTTGCTCCTCATATTTCAAGAACATCAAATTATGCTTTCATAATTAAACTTTAACATTTGCTGTTCAAGTTTTTAAAACAGATTAAATGTCATTTAAGGAAATTTATATCTCTATATTTTTGTGTGAATAGTGCTAGTTTTGCATGTGTATATGAGGAAAGGAGAGGGTCGAAGCAAATGTTGGGAATTTTTTCCTTTAAATTAAAAACCGTAGATGATCCTGAAATATTTGACTGTTTAGGTTTAGTGAAGCCTCTAGTTCAGTTTTTTTTGTCTGTTTGTTTAATTGTCAATGCTTTAAAATGCATTTGTTTTCATAATAATGAGAACGGAAGACGACGTTTACCTTCTTGATTTCTTTTGGCTGATGTTTGGCTCTTCTCTGCA